>NW_025871558.1:0-2320 GCF_002878395.1 Capsicum annuum
TCTCTTGTATAATTTTTAAATAAAGTAGAAAAGGAAAAATATTAAAAATAGTTATTTAATATAAGAGAATGTGTTTGACCTGATGTTAAAATAAGCATTAGAGTATATGATATTTTAATGTTAATTATGAAAACTTAAATAAGTTGTAAGCTATTATTTGATATTATAAAAATAACAAGTTGTATTGTATTATATAGTGTGATTTCTACTTACATTTCCTACTGTATTTATTCAAAAATGTTATTAATCATTTAAAAAAAATTATTAATAGCTATAAATATATTTAAAATTATAATATTGGGCCCATAACAGGCCCTTTATTAGTATTATTTATTTATATATTATATAAAAGAGTAAGTTGGAGAATGACCAAGGGCAAAGCATAAATATGCACATTATTGAGGGCAAAATAGTAATTATGTTTGGCTGATATTTACCCATCCTCACCACAACCAAATCATTTCCAGATATACTTTTTGTATCTTCATATATTTAGCATACAATCAAACTAGCCTGTACTAAGCAAGCTGCCCCAAATCCACTGGTGGAAAGGCTCCAAGGAAGCAACTAGC
The DNA here is from genome assembly GCF_002878395.1 of Capsicum annuum. Lineage (NCBI taxonomy): Eukaryota > Viridiplantae > Streptophyta > Magnoliopsida > Solanales > Solanaceae > Capsicum > Capsicum annuum. The sequence goes on from NW_025871558.1 coordinate 573, forward strand.
AATCAAGGCTGCAAGAAAGTCTGCCACATCGACGGGAGGAATGAAGAAGACTCACCGTTTCAAGCCAGGAACAGTGGCTCTTAGAGAAATCAGGAAGTACCAGAAGTCTACTGAGTTGTTGATTAGGAAGTTTCCATTTCAAAGGCTTGTGAGGGAAATTGCACAGGATTTCAAGATAGATTTGAGCCATTTTTTTCTAGCTTGTGTGTATATTTTCTTAGTGGAGCCATTATGTGGCTAACAATACTTTTACTTTCAAGTCCCAACTTCTTCAACCACATTATTTTCGAAGTAGTATTTTAAATAAATTTAAATTTATAATCTGAATCTCCTCTCATGAATTATTAAATTATTTATATAGAACTAAAACTATTATTTGGTTTTATGTGGTAAATGTTGAATTTTTTTTATTCATATATTTTTTTCTTATATTTTTAACTTTTTAAGTGAAAATTCTGACTACGCCGTAATTTTTAACACTCCAAACTTCTAATATGTTAGTTTTTTATCCAAAAAATACTATCAACGCATAAACTTGATGGTTAAAATTTAAGTTGTTAACCTATTTATATATATATATATATATATATATATATATATATATATATAAATAGGTTAACAACTTAAATTTTAACCATCAAGTTTATGCGTTGATAGTATTTTTTGGATAAAAAACTAACATATTAGAAGTTTGGAGTGTTAAAAATTACGGCGTAGTCAGAATTTTCACTTAAAAAGTTAAAAATATAAGAAAAAAATATATGAATAAAAAAAATTCAACATTTACCACATAAAACCAAATAATAGTTTTAGTTCTATATAAATAATTTAATAATTCATGAGAGGAGATTCAGATTATAAATTTAAATTTATTTAAAATACTACTTCGAAAATAATGTGGTTGAAGAAGTTGGGACTTGAAAGTAAAAGTATTGTTAGCCACATAATGGCTCCACTAAGAAAATATACACACAAGCTAGAAAAAAATGGCTCAAATCTATCTTGAAATCCTGTGCAATTTCCCTCACAAGCCTTTGAAATGGAAACTTCCTAATCAACAACTCAGTAGACTTCTGGTACTTCCTGATTTCTCTAAGAGCCACTGTTCCTGGCTTGAAACGGTGAGTCTTCTTCATTCCTCCCGTCGATGTGGCAGACTTTCTTGCAGCCTTGATTGCTAGTTGCTTCCTTGGAGCCTTTCCACCAGTGGATTTGGGGCAGCTTGCTTAGTACAGGCTAGTTTGATTGTATGCTAAATATATGAAGATACAAAAAGTATATCTGGAAATGATTTGGTTGTGGTGAGGATGGGTAAATATCAGCCAAACATAATTACTATTTTGCCCTCAATAATGTGCATATTTATGCTTTGCCCTTGGTCATTCTCCAACTTACTCTTTTATATAATATATAAATAAATAATACTAATAAAGGGCCTGTTATGGGCCCAATATTATAATTTTAAATATATTTATAGCTATTAATAATTTTTTTTAAATGATTAATAACATTTTTGAATAAATACAGTAGGAAATGTAAGTAGAAATCACACTATATAATACAATACAACTTGTTATTTTTATAATATCAAATAATAGCTTACAACTTATTTAAGTTTTCATAATTAACATTAAAATATCATATACTCTAATGCTTATTTTAACATCAGGTCAAACACATTCTCTTATATTAAATAACTATTTTTAATATTTTTCCTTTTCTACTTTATTTAAAAATTATACAAGAGA
>NW_025871559.1:0-2802 GCF_002878395.1 Capsicum annuum
AAATTAGTAATATATTAAAACTAAGTATTTAATTTAAACTAAAAATTGAATTTAAATCATTAAATGACAAAAAATTACAAAGTAAGGACTAAGGAGTGAATGAATGTTGAATTTTATTGATTGCAAAATGATCCAAAATTTATAATTTATATGGATGAAAAATCTACAAATTTTGCATCATTTTTTCCAACTCATTCATGTTAATATTAATGGGAACTTGCATAGGATAGTCAAAGTCAACGGGGGGCAAAACTATGCATTGGACTTGATTCTGCTGAGTTCTCCCGTGAAGTCATAATTTCTTCAAGTCTCTGTTCGTCGTTCGGCTCCGCTTCCATTACTTAATTTCTTCATTCGGCTCTAATCCAATCTCCAAGGCAAACTAGAACATTCATTGCATTGCTTCCCAATGAATGTCGGTTGTTTCCAATCTGCTGTCGTCCCTGACTAAAAGCGCTCTCCGATGCAATGGTTGACATTGAAACATTCAGGATATGTCTAACTAATCTTGAAAGCACAAGATATTGTGCTTCATTATTCCTCCACCAATCCAACGTGTTAATCCGTCGTCTGCGATCCTTTAGCGGCGATCGGAGATAATACTTTAGCTCTTCCCGATAAGTTGTTGTGTAAGCTCTCTCCTCAACACTGTTCCAACAGGGTAAATCATAAAAGTGATCAGGAAAATCAGTATGTGCCGGCCTTTTAGAAGATGATGGCTCCCCAGGAGGATGGAGAGTGACAGTTGAAGTGATATTTGTCGGTACAACTAAATCAACTAAATCAGCATAGTGGTTATATACTTTATTTATGCATCAGCCATAGCCGTCCACAAATTAGTTTGTTCTTGTTCTTCATCATCAGAATCATTGTTAGTATTTATTTCTAAGTTAGCATAAATAATAGTACTAAAGTGACACATAGTATTATATTTCATGCACGGATTTAGCATAGCATCAACCAAGTAAATAGGGGAAATCGAAAAAAAATATTTTTTGAATTTAGCAAACATGACACCAACAGCTTCTTTGTGACCTTCTTTATTTTTATATTCTTTGAGCAAACCAAAAATATCGGCTATATATGCCAAAATATTACAAATAGTAGGATAATAAGCACCGAAAAATTCAATCGTAGCTATATAAAATTTTTCCAAAAACTTAACAAGATCATTAATTACAGCTCGGTCAGAATTATGTAGCATGCAGTGGGCAGAATCAGCAAACGAACCACAATGTTGGTTAAAAGATAGTGTAATAGGGACTCTATATTTATAACAAGCTTTTAAAAAATCATACGTAGCATTCCATGTAGTATCAGATTCTTCAGACATCAATATCGGTGCAAGTTCATTTTGTTCACATTTAAGTTTAAAGTCTTTAATTCTTCTTCTATGACTATTTCCTTGAATAAAACCAATGGCAAGCCAAATTTTTTCAATATAAAGCTCCAAAAACGCAAGACCATCTCTTACAATTAAATTATATATATGACAAGCACATTTAACATAAAAAAATTCAGGTAACGGCGGAGATAGCGTAGATTTTAACTTTGTTATAGCAGTCTTGTTGTTAGAAGCATTATCAAAAGCAATACATAAGATTTTATTTTCAATACCGTAAAATTCTGAAACTTTAACAATCGAATCAACAATAACATATCCAGTATATTTACGATCTTCATCATATAAAAAAGCAAGAATACGTTTTTGCATAACAAAATTACTATCTATCCAGTGACAAGTAATGGTTAAATAATCATTTTAATTTACAACACGACTAAGATCAGAAGTTAGGGACATTCTACATTGAATATTTTTTAACAATGTTGATAAATAAAAATAATTTAAGAATGAAGTCTAAAAATATCGGTCCTACAAGTACTTCTAGGAATACCATTAAACATAGGATTATAAATTGCTTGAATATAATGAATAAAAGCATCAGAAAAAGGAAAACTAAAACACAAACAATCCACAGCTACCATTTTAGCTATTTCTTCCCGGTCCCTCAATTTATTATACTTCTTAATTACCTGACCGATTTCTAGATCCATTCTAGTTTACGTTGGCCCACAACATCCCTACCACCTCGTGCAATATTTAACTCTCTTTCATGATTGTCACTTATATGTCTCATTAACGTACCCGTACCCCCTTGCTTGCCTCCTTTTTTATGCTTATATATTTGTTGAAAAATATTGCATTGCACCTCAATATCTGATATACGGTCAAAAAATTGCCATGCAATACTAGTTGGTTTACGAGCTCTTGGGGCACGGGGAGGACGGGGAGGGAGATTAACCGATTCATATCTAACGTTAGCATTTTTTACTGCGGGTGTCTCACCAATATTTTCATTATCTTCGTCTAAATTAACCACATCTACTTCATTTTCTTCTTCTTCTATACCGTAATTTGCCTGAGCTTCTACATAATCCATATCGTGGGCACCTACACCTATTTCTTCCTCAAAAGGTTGATTAAGCGGTACCGAAGGCAGAGGCACACGTGTATATCTACTACTTGAAGTACCTCTACTGCTGGTAATTCTCTTTTTACTATCACTACCACTTCCGGGACAAAAAATTTTAACACCTTTAGTGGCTAGGTTTCTTAATTTATCCATAATATAAATTAAACTAAAAAAATTTAAAATACACAAATATAATAAAATTAAATATTCAACAATTAATACACAAATTAAAAATTAAACATAAGAAATGGAACGACAATACCAAATTTTGGAAGTATCCTAAGGTTGCGACTTTAGAAACTTCCACTAGTACTTTGTAATCGCAAAA
>NW_025871560.1:0-473 GCF_002878395.1 Capsicum annuum
GCCCTATATCGAGAAGGATATGATCCGAGCACGAAATCATACTGGTGCGACATTTTTGCAGTCTTGTGGTTTAAAAAGTAAGGATATCCATTTGGGTTGTTTAAGTGACTCGTGGGTTTCCTTAGATTTTTTGTTCGCTAGATTCAGGCCCTCGGAAGGTTTTGATTTCTTTTGGGATGAATTTCATGTGACTAAGGAGAAGTGGGAGAGAAAGCGTCTTGAAGTCTTCACCCTCGCTTTGTTAGGTACTTTAGTATTTTCACTAGAAGAAAGACGTATTAATACCCGTTTGCAATCTGTGGTGATGGCCCTATTTCATAAGGGTCAAAACGACAAGGGCATTAATCAAAAGGGTAGGTTCACTCTCATACCCATGATCTTAACAGAAATATATAAGACTTTAACCGAAGTGAAGGGGGGAAGGAGATTTTTTTAGGGCAGTAACCTCATATTGCAGTTATGGATGATGGAGC
>NW_025871560.1:573-1785 GCF_002878395.1 Capsicum annuum
TAGTGATGGCCCTATTTCATAAGGGTCAAAACGACAAGGGCATTAATCAAAAGGGTAGGTTCACTCTCATACCCATGATCTTAACAGAAATATATAAGGCTTTAACCGAAGTGAAGGGGGGAAGGATATTTTTTTAGGGCAGTAACCTCATATTGCAGTTATGGATGATGGAGCATTTGCATGCACCTTTTTTAGTTAGACCAGACGTGTCAGATCATTGTATTCCCAATCGAGTGAAAGCCATGGATTCAAGGTTGCGTTTGGACAAATTCTCACTACCCGTGGGAGTCAAGGCTTGGATTGAATTTCTTGAATCAAAAACCGGGGATGACATTTTGTGGACTTACCTGTGGCTCCGACCGAAGATAATCTTGTTGGGTTGTCAGACGCAGCTCTCTTTAGTTATGTTAGGGCTCAATTGCACTAGACCATACAGTCCTTCTAGGGTAATGCGCCAGTTGGGTAGGCTGCAGGATGTGCCATCAACAGTGGATCTTCTGAAGGATATTGAGTACTTCAAAGACCAAGCACTAGGTGAGAGCAAGTATGAGCAGTTTTGGAAGCATGCAACAAAGCTGGGTGTGGACACACTCAAAAAAAGTTTGGATAATCCGAGTTATACTCAAGGATATGGGGTTTGGCTTCAATCTATCCCTTGAGGTATCAGTCAACCCTTACCAGCGCAGCTTAGAGGGAAAATACTGGAAGAATGCATAGTAGACGACCATCAAGATGAAAGTGTGGGGTCCAAAGTGGAAACGCTGAGGGTTCAGTTAGCAGATTTGTTCCATACGGTAGAAAGGTGTCAGAATAATCTTTCCAAGTGCACTCCTCATGAAGCAGGAATATGAGCTCGAAGTTTCTTCCCCGGTATCAGAGTGTCTTTACAGGATATGCTACAAAGTTTAAATGGGAGAAAGAGAGTTTTAAAGGCAGGTCCATATCAGCCAGGGTCATCACGCAGAGCACCAGTCTGAAGGAGCACTTCTTATCATTATTCAGTTTGAATCTTTTATGTGTCTGTCATTGTAGGGTGGTGTCTGCTTTAAGTCAAAGTCAAGTTGTTTTTGGTATTAGAGTCTTTATTAGTAATTTCACCTACGTCGTCTTAGGTGTCTATAATTTGGTTTCGTATTTGTTGTTTAGTTTTAAAGTGGTCCCAAACTTTTGTACGTTTTGGTTATTTTCTTTCTCCAAAAGGTTTTGATGTTA
>NW_025871561.1:622-1211 GCF_002878395.1 Capsicum annuum
TTCTTCTTCTTTCTCTTCCTCTTCCTCTTTTTCTTCTTCTTCCTCTTCCTCTTCCTCTTCCTCTTCTTCTTCTTCCTTTTCTTCTTATTCTTCCTCTTCCTCTTCCTCTTCCTCCTCCTCCTCCTCCTCCCCCTCCTCCTTGTTCTTCTTCTTCTTCTTCTTCTTCTTCTTCTTCTTCTTCTTCTTCTTTTTCTTCTTTTTCTTCTTCTTCTTCTTCCTCTTCTTCTTCCTCTTCTTCTTCCTCTTCTTCTTCTAATTATTATTATTATTATTATTACTATGACTATTACTTACCATATGTGACTTTCTGTTTTTCTTATTTCTTAATTTACATTAGGAATGTGCAAAAATTGAATCAATCAATAAAAATGTTATTAGTTTATTGTTATTGAGTTATTGGTTTGATTCGATTTTTTTTTATTTGGTTATGGGGTAAACCAATAGCCCAATAAGAATACATACATACATACATATATATATATATATATATATATATATACATATACATATATATATATATATACTAGTTTAGGATACGTGCATTGCACGCGTATCTCATATTAATCAATAAAATTATATATAAAAAACT
>NW_025871562.1:598-1099 GCF_002878395.1 Capsicum annuum
TCTTCCTCTTCCTCTTTTTCTTCTTCTTCCTCTTCCTCTTCCTCTTCCTCTTCTTCTTCTTCCTTTTCTTCTTATTCTTCCTCTTCCTCTTCCTCTTCCTCTTCCTCCTCCTCCTCCTCCCCCTCCTCCTTGTTCTTCTTCTTCTTCTTCTTCTTCTTCTTCTTCTTCTTCTTCTTCTTCTTCTAATTATTATTATTATTATTATTATTATTATTACTATGACTATTACTTACCATATGTGGCTTTCTGTTTTTCTTATTTCTTAATTTACATTAGGAATGTGCAAAAATTGAATCAATCGATAAAAATGTTATTAGTTTATTGTTATTGACTTATTGGTTTGATTCGATTTTTTTTATTTGGTTATGGGGTAAACCGATAGCCCAATAAGAATATATACATACATACATACATACATATATATATATATATATACTAGTTTAGGATACGTGCGTTGCACGCGTATCTCATATTAATCAATAAAATTATATATAAAAAACT
>NW_025871563.1:0-1363 GCF_002878395.1 Capsicum annuum
GAAAATATTTCATAAAAAATGTAAAATAGACACAAAATGATATGTCAACATAAAAAAAAAGGTTGAATATTAAAATTATATTAGTATCACATAAATTGAGATGAGACAGAGGAAGACATAAAGTAACATATATTATTTGAAAATCAGATAAAAAGTATTGTAAATCACAATAATTGAATACTTGATATATATATATATAACTAGGCATAATACATGAATATGACCCTAACCTTGACGTCAAATTATAACTTTGACCTTAAACTTTGATAATGGACAAATATGACCTTTAACTATTCAAAACTGCACAAATATGACCTCCGATCATACATGAAAAAATGCGTGTTCAACACGCAAAACTGAGCGTGTCCATCTTAAAATCTAAGGGCATAATACATAAATATGACCCTAAACTTGACATCAAATTATAATTTTGACCTTAAACTTTGACAGTGCACAAATATGACCTTTAACTATTCAAAACTACACAAATATGACCTTTAAATGACTTTTCACTATTATTTTTTCATTATTTTTGGCTCAAAGATGAAAATGGCATCTAATTTCTTTTGTCATTGCGGAAAAAGAGCAATATTGAAGATTTATTAATTAGGTGGATCAGCCTCATATGAAAAATCCCGCGGGTATGTATATATATTATAAAGCAGAGGGCGAATTTACGTTATATAATATATCTAAATATAATTTATTTAACTATTAAATTAAAGATGAAACTATACTAATAATTAAAAAATTATAGTTTTAATAAAACGTTAGTAAATTAACGTTATTAAGGATAGCAGTAGTAGTATATTAAATTAACGTTATTAAAATATTATTAAATTAACGTTATTAAATTAACGCATAGGCGGACCTACGTGGTTGCCATGGGGTTCACTCGAACCCACTCGATAAAAAAATTACATTGTATATATAAGCTAGAAAATCTATATTTATGTACTTATATTAATGTTGAACCATATGAAACAAGGCACTTAGATAGCCCAGTGGTGTTATTTTCTCTTCTTGGGTGCTTTCTTCAGCCTACTGCACGGGTTTGATCCCTGCTAGGTGTAAAAAAAAAAAAAAAATCTTGCACAGTAATAGATGGGTCCCTGTGCACAATGTTTTTACTATTACAGAGAGGAAATTATTACAATGGTATCTTATCCATCAGTCATATGTCGTCTTTTCCTTTTCCTTTCCATTTCTTAATAAATGCTTCAGCTTTTTCAAGTTCTTCTTCTTCTAGTAGAATTTCCGGAGGTTGTGCATCAGTAATATCTTCAGTATTTGTTTCGGTACTATTCATTGATACATCTGAATTTTGCTCAACAGTTTGCAGTAATTTATCCCTGACCTCTGA
>NW_025871564.1:0-681 GCF_002878395.1 Capsicum annuum
GGTTCACAGTAGTTCTGATTCCTCTTTAGTTTTAGAAGTGAAAGAAACTAAGGACATGGATTCTAGATTGGTCAAGCTAAAGGAGCTGGTTAAAGACCTAAAGGTAGAGGTTTTCTGCCAAGGGGAAGATGATGTTTTGAGATTTCAGGATAGACTGTGCGTTCCTTGTGTTGATAATTTGAGGTAGAGAATTATGGCTGAAGCGCATGGTGAGCGATATTCTATTTATCTCGGCTCTACCAAGATGTATTGGGACTTGCGGGAAATCTATTGGTGGAATAGTATGAAGAAGCAGATAACAGAGTTTGTGGCAAAGTGTTCAACTTATCAACAGGTTAAGGTAGAGCACTAAAGGCCTGGTGGTACATTGCAGGAGTTTGGTATCCCTATGTGGAAGTTGGAAGAGATGAATATGGATTTTGTGACTGATTTACCCCTTTCGCATCGTCATCATGATTTAATTTGGATTGTTATAGATAGGTTGACTATGTCACCATATTTATTGCCAGTGCATACGTCTTACACAACTGAGGATTATGCTAAGTTGTATATGCAAGTGGTAGTCAGACTGATGGAATTTCCTTGTCTATCATCTCAGTTAGGGGTACTCTGTTTACTTCCTAGTTTTGAAGAGTTTTTCAAAAGGATCTTGGTACCCACATTCATCTTAGTTCCGCTTTT
>NW_025871564.1:781-1207 GCF_002878395.1 Capsicum annuum
GGTTCACAGTAGTTCTGATTCCTCTTTAGTTTTAGAAGTGAAAGAAACTAAGGACATGGATTCTAGATTGGTCAAGCTAAAGGAGCTGGTTAAAGACCTAAAGGTAGAGGTTTTCTGCCAAGGGGAAGATGATGTTTTGAGATTTCAGGATAGACTGTGCGTTCCTTGTGTTGATAATTTGAGGTAGAGAATTATGGCTGAAGCGCATGGTGAGCGATATTCTATTTATCTCGGCTCTACCAAGATGTATTGGGACTTGCGGGAAATCTATTGGTGGAATAGTATGAAGAAGCAGATAACAGAGTTTGTGGCAAAGTGTTCAACTTATCAACAGGTTAAGGTAGAGCACTAAAGGCCTGGTGGTACATTGCAGGAGTTTGGTATCCCTATGTGGAAGTTGGAAGAGATGAATATGGATTTTGTGAC
>NW_025871565.1:0-1088 GCF_002878395.1 Capsicum annuum
TGCATTAAATACGTGCAGTAGATACATAGTGTCTAGTGGCTCATGGACTTACCTAGGAAGTCTAGGAGAAAATGCAATGAAGTGTTTCAAGACCGACTCGAATTGCTTTTTTTCTTTTATTGAATTGATCCCACCAGAACAAAATTCACTTGATTAATACATGTACATACACCTAGCAATTCAACATAAAATTCAAGATATTTCATCGAATCATGGAATAAAGAGATTCTACTTGTCTCTTGAACTAAATTCTTGGATAAAAAACAATTTTCTGCTTGATCTTACTAGATTTCTCATTTGTTAATTTCCTGTCTTGGTGGGAGGGAGATAAGGATATCTCATCTTAACAATGAATCAAATGAAAGTGAAAGAAATCGAAATAAAATTCTAAATACTAAAATAATCGAAACTAAAATAATAGAAATAAATTCAATTGAAATAATTCAAAAATAAAAAAATACTACTACTAGATTTCAGATTTCTAATGGCGATTAGAATGAATAATTCATCAGAATAAAAAATAATTCTATGCAATTCTGAAAGGGGGAAAGATCCCTTGGATAGAATCATTAGATTATATTGACAATTTCAAAAAACTGATCATACTATGATCATAGTATGATGGTCGTTGGTCAAGCGGGCCCCCATCGTCTAGTGGTTTAGGACATCTCTCTTTCAAGGAGGCAGCGGGGATTCGAATTCCCTTGGGGGTAGGGTACTACGAAAGGAAGCTGATCTTGGATTACCAATAAGTCTAAAATTGATTCTTCCTGGGTCGATGCCCAAGCGGTTAATGGGGATGGACTGTAAATTCGTTGGCAATATGTCTACGCTGGTTCAAATCCAGCTTGGCCCAATAATTCAACAATCCACCATGAGATGATATAACCCCTTTGTACTTCAGAAATACCCGATCCGGAGATAAAAAAGAATCAAATTTTCTGCTAGATCCCGTATTTCCCTTGGATTGTAGTTCAATTGGTCAGATCACCGCCCTGTCAAGGCGGAAGCTGCGGGTTCGAGCCCCGTCGTCCCAACGGATCCAATATAAATCTCTCCCTTTTTATGAAGGGGATGGGGGGGGGGGG
>NW_025871566.1:0-1632 GCF_002878395.1 Capsicum annuum
GTGAGATATTATAAAACTATGCTCAACTTTGTTGACTACCTGTAATATATATACACACTTTAGTTAGTCATGCTTTAGGTAGAGGGTCTATGGGAAACAACCTCTCTATCTCTAAGTAGAGGTAACGTATGTATATGGGATTACAACGGGAATATTGTTGTTGTAGAGGTAACGTATGTATATGGGTTTGGCTGGATTATCATACACTCGTATGTAGCTTTCTTGTGGTAGATTTTTAGCATCTTGATTTGTGTCAATCATTTCTAGGTGAAAGGTTATATAAATGAATTGGCCATCTGCTTGGAAGATGCAGATGAAAGAATTTCAAATCTTGCCAAACTTTTCTTTCATGAGTTGTCAAAGAAAGGTAACATATCTACCAAACTTTTCTTTCATCAATTGGTAATAAAGAAGTCAATCTATCTTATCTCTTTCTAGTCTTTCTACTGTTGAGCTTCTTTAATCTGTTGTTTTATGTTTTTGACTGTACACACACATCAAATAATACTGTTTTTTTCTTCTTTGAACTTAATGTTTACATGGTGCAATCCAATTTATAACCGACTTCCAGATATTCTTTGCAAGTTATCTAGCCAGAACTCGAAGGAAGAATCATTCTGCAACATCATGCAATTTTTAATTGCTTCAATTAAGAAGGTGCCATGATTTCGACTTTTTCTTTGGGCTCATCTGTAGAGAATTGATTGGAATGTTGTATTTTTAGGACAAGCAAATCGAAGCTCTTGTCGAGAAGCTTTGCAAAAGATTTTGTGGAGTTACTGATATGGAATTTTAAAATTGTTTTGATTTATTTTCGTGAAGAATTTGTGCAATATGATCAACTATTAGAAGAAGCTAAGAGAGAAAATATATTAGGTACTTTTAGTTTGCAACGATATCTGTTCCCTAAGTTTACACTATGCTAAACTCTAGAAGTTATTCTGCCCTTGGGTTTGGTCTGTTTACATATACTTTCTTGAAACTAAATGTGAAAATATGTATGTCTTTTTATTTTTGCCCCTAAACTTGACATTGAGGTTTACCAAAACTTTCTGTGAGGTTTCACGGTTTTGTCGATAAATCACGATACCAGCTTGCTCCACTTGCTATTGCTAGCCAAGTCGTGCAGTTTACTGTCAAATTTTATAGTTCTTTCTCTAGTTAATCCTGTATGATTTACATTTCAGAGATGTGGTGGTTGTCAACTTTGAGTTGTGGTTCTGCACGTTTCAAAGGTTCTGATATACTTATTTGAGATTGTTTTAGAAGTTTCCGATCTTTCAGTACTATTTGGTACCACGGCTTTGTGGATGCTTCATCTGATATTTGCTTTCATACTCAGCTTTCTATGCTATTATGGAAAGCGTGTTTACAGTATTTGTAGGAGTACCTTTGCAAAAATTTAAAAGAAAAATTATAATTAGGAGACCTTTGAATGAATAGATTTTAGTGAGTTTCTGATTTGCTATTTGAATTATCACTAGAGAAACTTCTGCATGTTAACATGCTCTTTTATGCAGATATTAGGCTATACGAGTACATATCCTATTGCCTATCTCAGCTATCATACACTGATAAGAGCATAAGAAAGCTGATAGAGTTGTTTAAAATGTATGAACGAACGTGCCTTAT
>NW_025871566.1:1732-3280 GCF_002878395.1 Capsicum annuum
ATATCTGCATAAAAGAGCATGTTAACATGCTCTTTTATGCAGATATTAGGCTATACGAGTACATATCCTATTGCCTATCTCAGCTATCATACACTGATAAGAGCATAAGAAAGCTGATAGAGTTGTTTAAAATGTATGAACGAACGTGCCTTATCTGAAGACGTTGTGATGGAGGATTTTCAAACTATTATCAACAAGGTAAAATTTGTTGTGGCATCACAAGGCATTAGGCTTAGACTAGTTTTTGGAAGTTACTGGGAATTCATTTCATAGTGTTAAAGCTTTATTTACCTGTTTGAATGTCTTCAGTTTGGGGAAGAAGTTTGCTAAACCTGAACTCAAATCATGCATTGAGGAGTTTGAGGAAAAGTTGAATAAGTTCCACATCGAGAGGAAGGAACAAGAAATTACTGCCAAAAATGCTCAAAGCCATTAACAGAAAGTGGAAAACATGGAGAGCATCACAGTGGCTCAAAAAGAATAAGAAGACGAAATTGATGAATCTGTAATTACAGAAGGTAATTTTCTCCAAGTCAATTGCCTGTTCATTCAGCTATTACTATTTCTTGTTTTATTTACAAGGTTCTCATTTTGAAACTTTTATGACGGAGGGCATCAGAGCTTCATGCTTGTCTCTATGAGTTATATGGTTCATTTATGTTTTAATTCCCGCGAAAGAATTTAAAAAAATGTATAGGAGGTAGTAGCTGTTACAAGACATCATGTCGTAGTAAATTATATCGATAGTTGATACTTCACTACTATTCTTTTTAAAAATCCATATGATGGGGGTTTTCAGAATTTGGTACACTTAAGATGTAGATACTAATAAGAAGGCTCTCAAGTCATTTGGCAAGAGAGCTGGAAATATATAAAGAGGCTAGAGGTAAAATGGATTGGGAAAACTTACAAAGTCAATGTGCAAACATGGTACAGATTGTTGTATTTGCTGCATTTCTGATGATCTATGATGGGAAGGGGTGGACAACAATACGTTATTTGGTTCTCTTGAATGTTCTATAACTTCATTTTCTAGATCATGTAACAGATTCTGAAGTCACTGATCCATCAACGAAAGCGGAAACAGAATGTTCCCCTGCAGAACCAGCATGTGCTGAGTCGGAATCAAATTCTCATGCTTCCAGTGAGGTACCTGATTCAGCAATTTATGAAAGTGAAATTCAATCCCCTACAATTCGCACCTGAGGTTCCTTACGTCACTCACTGTCCTTAGCAACTTTTTCTCAAACGGGGTCAACAGGCACTAACACTTTTTCATTTGCAGGTGCCACTAGATCCAAAGCTAAGAACAGCAGTAAAAGCGATCAAAACCTTGGTACTTCCACTTCCATTCAAAGTCCAAAATCAATATATCTTGCAGGTGAATGCTTTGAATTTCCTTTTCTAACCAAAGTCTATTAGAAACTTTTGTCTCGACTTCTTAGCTGTTGTCACGCTGCTGCTGCTGCTCAAGCTGGTGCTTCTGTCATTCATATTTTTGTTGGTCGCCTGAGGGTAAAATCTTTTGTCTTATAAGAAATTTTGTTG
>NW_025871567.1:0-2334 GCF_002878395.1 Capsicum annuum
TTGTGAGCCCATATTTAAGTTGCTGAAAAAGAGTGCTGCGGTAAAATGGACTGAAGAATGTCAGAAAATGTTCGACAGAATCAAAAGATATTTGTCAAATCCGCCCGTGTTGGTACCACCGGAGCCTGGAAGGCCTTTGATCTTATATTTATCAGTCATGGACAATTCTTTTGGTTGTGTCCTGGGTCAACATGATGTCACAAGCAAAAAAGAGCAGGCTATTTATTATCTTAGCAAGAAGTTCACCGCATATGAGGCCAGGTATACTTTTCTTGAAAGGGCGTGTTATGCCCTAACTTGGGTAGCATAGAAGTTGAAGCATTATCTCTCATCCTTTACTACTTATCTCATCTCCCACATGGATTCTTTAAAGTATATCTTTCAGAAGCCTATGCCGATAGGTTGATTGGCAAAGTGGCAAATATTGCTTACCAAGTTCGACATTGTATATGTGACTCGAACCGCCATGAAAGCCCAAGCCTTGACAGATCATCTTGTTGAGAATTCCATCGATGAAGAGTACGAGCCATTAAAGACATTTTCCTGACAAAGAAGTGTCGTGTGTCGATGAAGTCGTTATAGATGCTGATCCAGGTTGGAAGTTGTTCTTCGATATAGCTGTCAATATGAAAGAAGTCGGAATAGGTGCGGTTCTTATCTCTGAATCGGGACAACATTTCCCAGTAACAGCATAACTTCGATTTTACTGTACTAACAACATGGCAGAGTATGAAGCTTGCATTCTTGGTTTGAGGTTAGCTATTGATATGGGAGTTCAGGAATTATAGGTGTCGGGGGATTCAGATTTGCTCGTCCATCAAATTCAAGGAGATTGGGAGACGCGAGATTTGAAGCTCATCCCGTATTGACAATGCTTGCAGGAGTTATGTCAATGGTTTGTGTTAGTAAAATTTAGGCAAATTCCAAGGATTCATAATGAAATTGCTGATGCTTTAGCCACTCTGTCTTTAATGCTCCAACATCCTGATAAAGCCTACATCGATCCTGTGCATATACAGAGTCGTGATCAACATGCTTACTGTAATGCGGTTGAAGAAGAGCTCGATAGAGAACCCTGGTTCTTGGATATCAAGCGATACATTCAGTCAGGAGAATACCCAACATATGCCACCAATGATCAAAAGAGGACTATTAGGCGTTTGGCTAGTGGATTTTTCTTAAGTGGGGGGATCTTATATAAGAGAATCCCAGATTTGGGACTTTTGAGGTGTGTAGATGCAAGACAAGCCTCGACAATTATGGTTGAAATACACTCTGGAGTATGCGGGTCGCATATGAATGGTCATGTCTTGTCAAAGAAGATTCTTCGAGCAGGTTATTACCGGCTTACTATGGAGAGAGATTTTATTTGATTTGTTTGAAAGTGTCATCAATGTCAGGTACACGATGATCAGATACGTTCTTCTTCGGCTGAGTTGCATGCAATGGCCGCTCTATGGCCATTTGTGGCTTGGGGAATGGATGTGATTGGACCGATTGAGTTGAAGGCATCAAATGGACATAGATTCATTTTGGTAGCAATTGATTATTTCACAAAGTGGGTAGAAGCAGTAACTTTCAAGTTAGTGAAAAAGAAGGCTGTGGTAGATTTTGTTCATGCCAACATCATTTGTAGGTTTAGAATTCCTAAGATGATCATTATAGACAATGCTGCCAATCTTAATAGTCATTTGATGCAAGAAGTGTGTCAACAGTTTAAGATCGCATATCGAAATTCTACTCCATATCGTCCAAAGGCCAATGGTGCTGTAGAAGCCGCCAATAAGAATATAAAAAAGATACTGCGAAAAATGGTGCAAGGACTGTGGAATAAAAAGTTGCCGTTTGCATTGCTAGGTTATCACACCACTGTTTTCACTTCAACAGGGGCAACTCCATTTTTATTGGTGTATGGGACAGATGCAGTCATCCCTACAGAAGTTGAAATTCCCTCTCTTCGAGTCATTGTATAAGCAGAGATTGATGATGATGAATGGGTCAAAATCCGGTTGGAATAGTTAAGTTTGATTGAGGAAAAAAGGCTAACGTCTGTGTGTCATGGCCAGTTGTATCAGAGGAGGATGACTCGAGCGTATAACAAAAAGGTCCATCCCAGGAATTTTGAAGTTGGTCAGTTGGTATTGAAACGTATCCTTCCTCACCAGGTTGAAGCGAAAGGCAAGTTCTCCCCTAACTGGCAAGGTCCCTTTGTTGTGAAGAAAGTGTTGCCCAATGAAGCCTTATATTTGACAGATATTGAAGGCAAAATGGCAGAAATGGCTATCAATGCTGATGTGGTCAAAAGATATTATGTATGATATTTTATCCTTTGTT
>NW_025871568.1:0-308 GCF_002878395.1 Capsicum annuum
CCAGCCCCCACACCCCACCCCAACACTCTTCCAACCCCCATCCCCCCACACGTTCACTTTTTATTTTTATTTTAATTTTCTCTCTCAATTCAATTCTTTTCATTTTTTTAATTAAAATTTAAATTTGAAATCTTTTTATTTTTTGGGAATTTAAATTTAAATTTAAATTGAAAGTGAGTGATAGTGAATATTGAAAAATATTAGTGAATTTCGCTTGAAAAAATTAAACTTTTTGTGAATTTGTTAAAAATATTCAAATTTAAAAATCAAAAATTTATTATGTTTGTATATATGAATTTGTAGTTAAA
>NW_025871568.1:408-3658 GCF_002878395.1 Capsicum annuum
TTTTAATTTTCTCTCTCAATTCAATTCTTTTCATTTTTTTAATTAAATTTAAATTTAAAATCTTTTTATTTTTTGGGAATTAAAATTTAAATTTAAATTGAAAGTGAGTGATAGTGAATATTGAAAAATATTAGTGAATTTCGCTTGAAAAAATTAAACTTTTTGTGAATTTGTTAAAAATATTCAAATTTAAAAATCAAAAATTTATTATGTTTGTATATATGAATTTGTAGTTAAAAATTTAAATTAGTTGGGGAAGAATTTTAATTATTTGGAATGGATTTGATGTTTAATTTGTGAGAAAAAAAATAAAAACATGATTATTCAAATTTTTCTACAATTTATAAATTTTTCATATTTAATTAAATTAATTTCAATATTTAATTTGTTATGTAGCATTTTAAAAATGATCAGGAATTTAATGTAATATTTTTTTTATATAATTTTTTTTAAAATGACATGGCAGATGACGTGGCATACGTGTCAGGTGTAGCAACTGACATGACAACTGACGTGGGGGAGAGTGTGTTACACTCAACAAAAAAAAGTTTAAAATATTGCTTTTTAGTGGGTTCAGGGGTCCAGATGACAAACATGTAAGTAGAAGTGTCCAACTTACAAAACCGACATAGTACAGGGGTCCAGAAGGTCATTTTGCCAAACTTTTATATGCCACTTTTTAGCCATTTAATCAATCCTGCTTCAAATTGTGAGAAAAATGAATTCATAGACCCTTCATGTCTTTAATTAAAAAAGGGACAAATGAATTTCATTAAAAGAAATAAAGTCACTTAAATAACAAGAATAATTATTCAACAACTGCATTAGTTGTCTCAATAACTATCAAAGTTGTCCAACAACTTAGCACATTTGTCGAATAACTTTACAAAATTATCGAATAACTTTGATAGTTGTTGAGACAATTTGTATAGTTGTTGAGACAACCTCTTTATTTGTTAGAGCGAAAATGTTTAAAAAATTAAAAAAAATTTGTCCCTTTTATCTAATTTTAAGACTCAAAGGACTCTCACCTGATTGAGTAACTAGTTTGTCCCTTTTAATAGCATATCCCTTCAATTGTTGTTTGCTTCTTTTTATTTGTTTGTTTTTCCTTTTCTAAAAAGGTTTTATTGCAAATCGTTTATTAGAAAAAGAAAATCACTGCTTTTGCTTTTTTTTTTTGCTCCCTTTGTGTAAAAGTGTGTAGAATTATTTTTGCGTAATAAATATATAATTAATACATATTAAATGCATAATATATACATACATACATATATATATATATTGTATGTAGAAGGTGCCGCCCAAGTTTAAAGGCAAATTCTACAGAGTGACAGTTCATCCGGTCATACTGTATAGAACAAAGTGTCGGCCAGTCAAGAACTCCCACATTCAAAAATTAAAGGTGGCAGAAATATGGATGTTGCGTTAGATATGTGATCTTATTAGGGGAGATAGGGTTAGGAATGAGATTATTCGAGAGAAGGTGGGAGTGGTTTCAGTGGAGGAGAAGAAGCGGAAAGTAAGGCTGAGATGGTTCGGGCATGTGATGAGGTAGGGCGCGGATGCCCCAGTTCATAGATGTGAGAGGCTAACTTTAGGTAGTTTCAGACGGGGTAGGGGTAGACCGAAGAAATACTGAAGAGAGGTGATTAGACGTGACATAGAGCAGTTATAGCTTACTAAGGACACGACCCTAGATAGGAAGGTATAGAGGATGCGAATTAGGTTAGAAGGCTAGTGTATGTGGTTGAGTCTTATCCAGTAGTTAAGAGAGCTTTGGGGGTAGCTGGGCTGGTAGTCTTAGAGCTATGTTCATAGGTTGGAGCTTACTAGTAGGAGGGTATGAGGGTGGTGGGTATCTTTGGTTCGTTAGCGTAGGATATTACTTTGTGGGTATCTTATTTCTCTTATGCCATCTTATTTCATGCTTTATTACGACTATGTTTACCAATCTTTGTCTTGAGCCGGAGGTCTATCAAAAACAACATCTCCACTTTTCCTGAGGTAGTGGTATGGATTGTGTACATTTTTGTCACAACCCAATTTTTAATTCATGATGGCACCTACCACATCCCACCGGTAGGTAAGCCGATACCGTAATCTGGAGCTAATGCAATGGGTTACATCGGTAAGAACATCCAACATAGACCCTATATAAGGATACAATATATAAACAACAACGTTTCATAACTAAAGACAACCGATGTTCAAACACAAATCGCATGACCTAATAGTATTAATACAAGAGCTTCTAAACTTGACAACAGGAATTTACAATCTCAAAGTCTAAACTGTCTTAGATAGTCTCATACATTTGTCTAGAAAGCCAAAAACAAATAAATATAGAGGGGAAAGAGGGAAACTCGAACTCCAAGAGATCACCCTGTCTCCAAATAGTCAACATGACTGTAATACGCCGGGAAATTTTTCGTTGAAATTTTGTGCGTAAACGTGTTGGGTTCTATCTTCTAGAATTAATTATGAATTTTCTGTGCGGAATATCTTAGATTCTAACCCACCATTACATAAAGTATCGAATAAGCTTTCCAACAATATGTGGATCATCCAAAACGGACACCCGAGCGACGAATTATGAACATTCTGATCGAACCATGAATAGTAGTGAACAATAAAACGTGCAAGAAAAAGTACTGAGGCCTGGCGTATTTTTGCACCAACTTTAAATGATCATAACTCCTTGTAAATAATGATCTGGGTGATCTACTATATATCAACGGAAAGCTCTGCGAGTCCTCTTTCCAATGAAATCAGTTTCATCCAATTTTTCTATCGGAACAAAAAGTTATGGTTGATCTACTTCAACCTACCAAAAGTGAATTTTTGGGTCAACTTCAAACGATCATAACTCCTCGTACACAATGATCTTGGTGAGATACTATATATCAATGAAAATACATGAGAGTCTTATTTCTAATGAAATTGGTTTAATCCAATTTGGATATCGGAATAAAATGTTATCGCTGATCTACTTCAGACTATCAAAACAGTCCACCAAAGGATAGATTCAAGAATTATTTGATTTTTAAGGGCATTTTGGTCATTCCACCTCACCCAAAATCCGTCCAAACCCTATATTAAAGCCTATTAGAAGCATTATATGTTATATTTCATCAAATTCCCTCAAAAAGAAAACCCTAAGCTCCTACATCCAACTTCAAGAACCTCCAAAGTTCACCATCGATTCTGCAAATTTATTCAAGATTCCAAGTTCCTAGTTTAAGAACTC
>NW_025871569.1:0-1018 GCF_002878395.1 Capsicum annuum
CGGATAAGGAATTCTGTTGACGAGGGGAAGGTGTTAGGCACCCCTCGAGTCTCGTGGTTCTAGCACGGTCGCTTTAATGACTTATGTCTGGCTTAAATTAATCTTTTGGATATATAATATTTGTTGGCCCAAAAGTGACTTCTATCCTGCTTTTATTTATTTTTTAAATATATTTAAAACTGTATTGATGTGTAGTTTACATCGTAGTATTACTTTTCGGCCTTACCACGAGTTTTGAATGTATTTCTCGCGCCTTGGAGGCCTTTATGGATCGTCCCATTTTTCTAGTCTAAATAAGCACCTAATAGGTTTAAAATCTACCCAACCCAATTCAATTGGCTTCAAACGGTAGATTAATTTTATTATAACGAATGGTCGGTAGCAGAGCTTTCCAAATTCATCGTTAATTTTCACTTGTATATTGAATTTTAATTTTATTGAGGTTAAGAACTGAACACATTCTTTTACGACATATGACTTATCTTACTAACTTCTCACGAATGATTTTTAATTTCTTTTTCTCCCTTTATCAATTATAATGGGGCTTGAATAAAATTGTACTTCATTCACATTTCACTTAGTCTGATATTATAAAGATAATAAGCTAGTTAGTTTTTTTTTCTTATTTAGATCCAAAGTATTTTCGGTCTAATTATTCTATTCCGAACCAAATGAATTAGCAATAGGATAAGTTTATACTTGGTTAATATATGATTAAATATAACTTAACTAAGACTTAGTAATTCAAACATTACGTAAAGTGAAAAACTAATAAAATAATAGTGGCAAGCATTATATAGTATTGAAAAGAGAATAGATTGCATACTGAGAAAATAGAACATTATTTGATCATTTTCTTTAAAAAAATAAGCTTAATTAACTATAGAATTGATACTAGGACCGTGCATGCATATGAACTTGAATACAAAATTTATAACTTAGGCTTTGATTAAGATTTTCGTTAATACTAATTTAAATAACCAACATAAAATTAGTCAATAATTAAAATTTGTGAGAA
>NW_025871570.1:0-3364 GCF_002878395.1 Capsicum annuum
GAAAGGAGGAGGTACACAAAAGCAGAAGCTAAACTACTCACTTGTTTTTCATTGATAATAGATTAATTACTGATAATATTTTTCTTACTCAAGAGATTGCTCAGAGTATTAAGCAATACAATAAAGGCGGCAATCTAATAATGAAGCTTGATATGGCCAAGGCATATGATAAAATGTCATGGAATTTTTTAATGAGTGTTATGAAGAGGTTCGGTTTTTCTGGTATTTGGCTGGATATGATTTGGAGGATTATTGCCAATGCAGGTATTCCATTCACATTAATGGAACAAAGGTGGGGTTTTTTAGCTCCTCCCATGGCCTTAAACAAGGTGATCCCCTCTCTCCTTCTCTCTTCATTATTGGCTCTGAGCTTTTATCTATAATGTTGAACAATCTCAACTCCGATGGGAATTTTACTCCTTTCAGCATGAATCACAATGGCCATATCATTAAGCATCTAGCTTACGCTGATGATATAGTGATTTTTAGAGGTGGTAACAACAAGACGATCAAACTCATTAAGCATCAAATCAGGAGGTACGAAAAAGCCTCTGGTCAAAAAATGAATAATGACAAGAGCTTTTTCATAACCGCTCCAAATACTTCTCCTCATAGGATTAACAGAATGAGAAGAATGACTGGTTGTATGGATAAGAAATTTCCTTTCAATTATTTGGGTTGTCGAATATATAGTGGAAAGAAAAATCTCAGCTATTTTGATAGTATGCTTGAAAAATTGTTAAGAGACTAAATGGATGGCAAAGTAGCATGCTTTCTGATGGTGGAAAAATTACACTTATTAAGCATGTCCTGCAATCCATACCTATTTATACTCACTCTGCCCTCAACCTGCCTAAGGGTACCATCTGCTTTATCGAGATGCACTTTGCTAATTTTCTTTGGGGAATTAGTGATGGTAAAAATAAGTATCATTAGAGTAAGTGGGAAAATTTATGTTTCCCGAAAGATGAAGGGGGCGTTGGAATAAGAAGCATTCATGATATCTCCAATTCATTGATACTTAAAAGATGGTGGAGGTTCAGGACCCAACCATTTCTTTGGGCTGATATTTTAATGAAGAAATATTGCAAGAGATCATATCCAGTGAGCAAAGTTCCTACGTCAGCTGACTGACACACTTGGAAAAGCCTGATGAAGATCAAAGCGCGAGCTGAACTTCACATTATATGGAAAGTTCATGCAGGAAATTCCAGCTTTTTGTGGGACAATTGGACAGGTTTAGGTGCCTTGGCCAAGCTGTGACAGGGCCCAGGTAAGTCTCCTAAACTTCTTATTAACTCTTTTATTCAGAATGGTACCTGGAACTTTGAAAATTTAAGTACGGTTATTCCTAATTACATTGTGAACCTGATTTATAATGTTGGAATTCGTAATAACAACGCACTTGACTACCCCATATGGAATCCCTCTGAGAATGGTATATTCACTAATAATTCTGCCTGACAGATTGTTAGGAAACAAAGACCCAAAAATGATTTCCTGAATAATCTTTGGTATAATAGAGTTCCTTTTAAAATCTCTTTTCTGGCATGGAGGATGATTAAAAAGAGATTACCTTTTAATGACGTCATCATTAAATTCAATATTAACTCACAAAGTGATTGCTTTTGTTGTAGGATTGTATAACATGATACTATGCATTATGTTTTTGGCAAGGTGACGCAACAAAGCACATAAGGAATAGCATGGGAAATCCCTTTGGAATTCAACATGTAAATCAACCAATTGTCGACATCTTTAACACTTGGTGGAGTGTAAGACAAGGGAATGATATCCATAAAATTTTATTGAAGACCACTCCTAGTATCATTTGTTGGGAAATTTGGAAACAATGGTGTTCTTGTAAATTTGGAGGCCAAAGACACTTCTGCTATAGTAAGATGATTTATCAAGCTTTTGGTCTTATCAAATCTGTAATGATGAAATATTTTAAAGACTTGTAAGACATCCTGCCAACTCTGTGTCTCACAATAAAGAAGCTCAGGCCATTTCAAAAGTTACATCAGGTTACTTGGAGCTTCCCTCAAGCTGACTGTATTAAAATCAATACAGACAGATGTTACTTACATGGAAGTGGTAAGGCTGGTATTGGTGGAATTGTATGGAATAGTCGAGGCAATATGGTTATGGCATTTTCCATTTCTGTCAGTTGTAGTAGCAGTAATATGGTAGAGGCGTTGGCAGCTGAGTTTGGAGTGAAATGGTGTGAATATCAAGGATCCACTAATTTCACTCTCGAACTAGACTCCACAATCATAACCAACATGCTGAACAACAATCTTTTCACTAATATGAAGCTGAAACAAGTTGTGGACAACATCAAAAGTATCAAGAATAGAATTGGGATTCAAGTAACTCACTGTTTTCGGGAGGGGAATCAAGTTGCTGACTGGTTAGCCAAATTGGCTTCCACCTCTACGCAGATTCTTATCACTCAGTCCCTTTCTCATTTTCCTAGACAGGATAGAGGCTTCATCTAATTATATAAATGGATGATGCCTAGTCTTTGATATAAATATGACAAATCCAACTTCTTTGTTAGCTAGCATAGATTTGTGTATGTACCAGAAGGCAATATAATTGTTTATGCCTTCTAAGGGGGTGATATCACTTATGATTGATATCACTAATGGTTGTGTGTTGTATCGAGGTCAGGCCTAGCCCCCCCCTCTGCCCCTTTTTGCTAATACAACACAACTCAAAGCTCATCTGGGTAATTGATTTTAAAAAGAAAAAAAGAAGAAGAACAAAGTAACGAAATCAAATATTAACGATGTTTTTAGATTGAGGAATAATGGATTTTTGATTGATTGAGAAATGGGTTTTCTAGAAAATCACACTATTGTATCTTCCGCCTTTAGATGTATTAGTCTTGTTTATTAGACTATTCTAATGATTGATTTCTTGTAGATTAAAATGTGTATTTATCCTCAATCAGTTAAATTGAATTGCAGACAGCTCTGCTTCTTTAATCTTGTGTGTCAAATGTCATCCAAGTTTCTGCGAAGATAATCAGGTTACAAAGTTATATATATATATATAAATATATATAAGTATAAAGCTTGTGCCGTATGAATTAAAGCAATAATTTTGTTAGTGTGATCAAAAATTACCCTGGCATAAAAAGTGTTGTACCTTTCAATCATGCATTGTGAATACAAGTATCATGAAGCTAAATATGACTAGTTTTTCCAATGGAAAAAAGAAAGTGTTGGAAGGTGCCACGATTCTATTAATAAATTCAATAACTAGAATTGTTTGGCCATAAGAGAAAAGATAAATTTTTGACAGAATTTACCTATCTTAAAATACATTTTAATTACTCAAAAGAGATCACTTCTAT
>NW_025871571.1:0-1767 GCF_002878395.1 Capsicum annuum
AGAGTAGTTCCAAATCCTCCTTGGTTTTGGAAGTGAAGGAAAAGCAATACTTAGATGCTAGTTTGGTCAGACTGAAGGAGTCAGTCAATGACCAAAAAGTAGAGGTTTTCTCCCAAGGGGGAGATGCTGTGTTGAGACTGCAGGGTAAATTGTGTGTCCCGATGTTGATGATCTGAGACAGAGGATTATGGCTGAAGTGCACGGGGCGCGATATTCTATTCATCCTAGTGCCACCAAGATGTACCGAGACTTGTGGAAAATATATTGGTGGAGTGGCATGAAGAAAGATATAGCAACGTTTGTAGCTAAGTATGCAACATGCCAACAGGTTAAGGTTGAACACCAAAGACCTGGTGGTATGATGCAAGAGCTTATTATTCCCACCTGGAAGTAGGAAGAGATAAATATGGACTTCGTGATTGGTTTACCTCCTTCCCGATGCCATCATGATTCCATTTGGGTTGTGGTTGATAGATTGACTAAGTCTGCTCATTTTTTGCCTGTTCATACTTCATATACTGCTGACGATTATGCTAGATTGTACATCCGAGAGCTAGTCAGACTGCATAGGGTTCCTTTGTCTATCATTTCGGATAGGGGTACTCAGTTCACATCGCAATTTTGGAAAGCTTTTCAGAAGGGTCTTGGTACCCAAGTGCTTTTGAGTTCTGCTTTTCATCCGCAGACCGATAGTCAGGCTGAGCGGACCATCCAGACCTTAGAGGATATGTTGAGAGCTTGTGCACTTAACTTTAAGGAAAGTTGGGATGATCACTTACCGTTGATAGAGTTTGCTTACAACAACAGTTTCCACTCTAGTATTGGCATGGCTATACTTAAAGCCTTATATGGGAGGAAGTGTAGATCACCCATAGGTTGGTTCGAGGTGGGTGAAACGGCTGTGAGTGGTCCTAATTCGGTATTTGAGGCTATGGAAAAAGTTAAGTTGATTAGGGAAAGGTTGAAAACTACACAGTCGTCAGAAGTCATATGCGGATGTTCGAAGGAGAGACCTTGAGTTTGAAGTTGGTGACCTAGTGTATCTAAAAATTTCACCCATGGGGGGGGTGAAGAGATTCGGAAAAAAGGAGAAGCTTAGTCCCCGTTATTTTGGTCCTTACAAAATTCTTAGCCGTGTTGGTAAGGTAGCTTATGAGGTCGAGTTTCCTTTCGATTTGTCCTCTGTTCATCCAATATTCCATGTGTCCATGCTTAGAAAGCATATTAGATATGCTGTGGTAGTCGATTCCTCGGTGAATGCTGACATTCAAGAAAATCTTTCTTTTGATGAGATTCCTGTTGAGATTCTTGATTTCAGTGTTCGAAGACTAAGGAACAAAGAAGTTCCCTTGGTCAAGGTGTTGTGGCAAAACCAATCTATTGAGGGTGCAACTTGGGAAGCTGAGGTGAATATGCGATCCAAGTACCCGCACCTATTTTCTGCGAACTCCGATCAAGCCGAAGGTACCGTTCTTTCCTAAATCATGCACTTTTGATAAAAGTTGCAGCAGTTCAGGTGTCATTTATTATGTGTTCAGCTGTAGTTTCTTGAATTTATGCATTCTATGTTGCATTTGCAGTGAGAAATAATGTGGTAATGAGTCTAACGAATGGTTTCATCTGTATGCTCTATTCCTTATCTAATCTTGTCACGTCTAGAGTCATTCGAGGAGGAATGTTTCTAAGGGAGGGATGATGTAATACCCCAGAAAATTTTTCATTG
This sequence comes from Capsicum annuum, assembly GCF_002878395.1. Lineage (NCBI taxonomy): Eukaryota > Viridiplantae > Streptophyta > Magnoliopsida > Solanales > Solanaceae > Capsicum > Capsicum annuum. The sequence continues at coordinate 1,724 of NW_025871571.1, forward strand.
AAATTTTAAGCGTAAACGTGTTGGATCTATTTTCTAGAATGAAC
>NW_025871572.1:0-1122 GCF_002878395.1 Capsicum annuum
ATCCTTTGAATTTCTAGCTTTTAGGTAATCCTGCACATCATTTGACTCTGGATAAGAGATGACTTACAGATATCCCTCCAATCGCTAGCTTTCAGGTGTTCCTGCACATCATCCAACCTTGGATACAATATGACTTATAGATAATCCCTCAAATTGATCGTCTTTGGGTAATCCTGCACATAATCGATCTTGGATATGACGCGGCTTATAGAGAACCCTTGGACGTATCAATTTGACAATCTTGCATATCCTCCGGTAAGGATTTAGTTGTGACTTACGGATAACCTTTGAACTATCAACTTTTGGGTGATCTTGCACACTATCCGGTTAGGATGTTATTGTGGCTTACGAATGACATACAGGCCATCAACTCATAGGTGATCTTGCACACTATCTTATTTCAAATAATATGACTTATAGATGACCTTTAAATTGTCAATTGCTAGGAAATCTTATATATCATTCATCCTTAGATAGCGACCTGAAGGCGTCCCTCCAAATCGTGTGCTCTTAATATATTCAGATACTGATTCATGAAAATATGATGATATCATCGACGCCAGCGTTGTGTCTTGCGTGTCAACAGATATATTGAATGTTGATGATATCCTTGACGCCAGCGTTGTGTCTAGCGTGTCAACAGATATATTGAATGCTGATGATATCCTCGACGCCAGCGTTGTGTCTAGTGCATCAACAGATATTGAATGCTGATGATATCCTCGACGCCAACATTATGTCTAGCATGTCGATAGATATATTAGATGTTGATGATATCCTCTACGCTAGCATTGTGTCTAGCATGTCGACAAATATATTGGATGCTGATGATATCCTCGACGCCAGCGTTGTGTCTAGCATGTCGATAGATATATTAGATGTTGATGATATCCTCTACGCCAGCGTTGTGTCTAGCGTGTCGACAGATATATTGGATGCTGATGATATCCTCAACGCCAACATTGTGTCTAGCATGTCGACAGATATACTGGATGTTGATGATATCCTCGATGCCAGTGTTGTGTTTAGTGCATCAACAGATATGTAATGGCCTTTGCGGCAATGATATGTGATGGCCTTTGCGGCAATGATATGCAATGGCCATTGTGGCAGTGATAAAAT
>NW_025871572.1:1222-1970 GCF_002878395.1 Capsicum annuum
GACTATTTTTAGGAAACTTCTAAATACGATACGTGTAAAGAAGACAAAGTGCTTTTGTTTGTCGCCTACGATCTTAAGAAATGAGATGGACAAATCAAAAGGTCCTTAATAAATCAACATTAAACCTATTTTTAGGGCTGCCCTAAAATAAAATTCTTGGGCATTAATGATCTGTTGTGGCTCCCAATTTGCTCGGGGATTTTTGAAAAAGACTCTCATTTTGCGTATTGATCCCTGCATCCATAGAAAAATGATTAGTTGAATGAAATTACTCCATGTTGACCTTCTTCGATCCTTGATTTGCTCCTTGCCATCTCTTGGGCATTTCACCATATTGAGACTTCCACCCTGACATTCTATCCCAAATGATGTCTAGGTAAGTACTAAGTAAGTGCGTCGTAAGATTTTTTAAAATAGTCTTAAATTTTTTAAAATAATTTTGAAAACTTCTGTAAAATTTTAGAAAAATTCTGCCAGTCATGTCATGTACTAGCTCAATGAACGTATTTCTGGCGGTTCTGACTATATTAGATGGATGATTTCCAAAACTCATGATTATTGTTGGAGGGTTTCTTCAAGTAGTTCTATCATAGCCAAAAATTGAGTCTACCCAGACTTTGTTACAGTTGGTGATTTCCAAAGCTTTAACCTCTGTGCTGGGGAATTTGGAATATGTTCCGGCATTTGGTGGAAATTTTGATGTCTTTCTCAAAATTTCTGCCCCAGTTTAAACTTGTTTGAGATAATA
>NW_025871573.1:0-7014 GCF_002878395.1 Capsicum annuum
AAAATTTCAACATTATTATTGAAACAATTAAATTACCTTAAATATCATAAATATCTAAAAAATTCATTTATTATGAATATTGAGGAAGTATTGTCTAAAATATCAATGAATTAAGTGGACTCAATGTAAAATAGTTGAATAAACCTTTCAATCTTTTCTATTTACCCCATTTGAATTGGACACACTCCTTAATAAATTCTTTACTATTGCAAGGTTAAAAGTAATTTTACTAATATATTTTTACTTACTAAAATTTATGCATTTTTTTAAAATAATAATGATTATATTTTAATCTTTTCTATAAATGAAGACTTTAGTTACTACTATTTTGTCTTATTTGAGGATATTTTCGTTAACAACACCAACAGTAAGGGTATTTTGGTAACTAAAACCTCCAATCAATGACACTTTACCGTGTCTTTTGCCTCTACTGTTTTACTTTCCTAAAATCTTCTTTCATCTTCATTTTCTCTGTTTTTCCTTTTCTCCACTATATTCCCTGCGCACCTTGACACCAAAACACAAGTTTCAAGCAAAATTCATGTTCTTAATCTCAATATTTATTAGTCCATCATGATTTATTTTTTCTAAGTGCATCTTTGATGGTGGAGCAAGTTTTCGAGAAAGTTTTCATTTGATGTTTGTTATATATATGATACATGATGCTAACTATTTCAAGCCTTAATCCTTTTATTTCAAATCTGTTATTATTATTGATCTATTATACAAATTAATTAATTCAAGTTTTAATCTATTTTCTCTAGACCTGTAGTTAATATTGTTAAGGTACTAACTAATTCAATTATCCTTTGGATATCTTCTTGATCTGCGATACTAATTAATTTTTTCTATCCTTTTGTCCTTTTTACTTGCTCTAAAGATTGATTTTTGATTTACATTTTCTATTTACAGAAGATTGATTTTATAAATTTGTCTGAAGAGTTGTATAGAGCAATAGGTTTGAATCAGACTGACTCATTGTAACCTACTGGGAACTATAGAACGTAATTTGCTTATGGATTGACGAACATTGAATATCATAATACTCCCTCCATCTCAAATTATATGTTGCCATTTGACGGGACACGATATTTAAGAAATAAGCGTTGACCTTGCTAAAGTTACTAAATTACCCCTCTTAAAAAAGTATTGGACCACTAGGTACTTTTATTAAATTTCACAATAATTAAAAAAATGCAACAGAGAGTACAGTATTAAAAAAAATCTACTAAAAAAATACACCACCTACATAACTGTCTCTCTCTTTTGCAAAGATTTAAGTAGTCCAAATCAGTGTATCGCTTTAATTTAAAATCTTACTCTCATTTTCTCTATCAACAATTAAGAATAATGTGTTATTGCAAAATTCAATTTTCTAGAAAATAGGACCAATTTGCCGTCATGAAAGGATTTTCCATGTAAAAATTACATTTCTGATTTGATTTTAGTTTCAATTTTTGGGCGCTAAACCTACTCTTCATTTGAATTTTCAGCAAATGGTTATTTTGTGCGCCAAATCTTCTTTTCATTTGAGAGATGTTCTTTTGCATCTCCTGGTTACTGTATCCTTTCTTTTGTTTTGGATAATTTCCCAATTCTTCCTTTTATCTCCTCTCTTATTTTTGCCATTACTCTAAAGATGAGGTTCATCGTACCTATAGACTCAACCTTCAGAAATAAACGATTGAAATTAGAAGAACGCCAAGCAATTGAAAAGTTTCTTTTGAAAGAAATTAAGGAAGGAAGTCATAAATACGGATGTATAACACAAGCTGCAATGTTGTTCAAGAAATCAATAAGAACTATTCAGCGCATTTGGAAACAATGTCAATCATCAGTTGATAATGGTATGTCATCGTTAGATGTGTCTTTAAGACTTACAGGTAAAGTTGGAAGAAAACGGATTGGAGTCGACATTAATCAAGTCAACGAAATTCCACTTTGTCGTTGAACAAATATTCGATCTCTGGCTTTTGCGATCAACATGGCAAAATCAACCATCTTTCGGAGTGTGAAAGATGGAACTCTTCGGCCACATTCTAATTCCATCAAGCCTCAGTTAATCGAAGGAAACAAAAAGGTATGACTTCAATACTGCCTCTCAATGATTAATCAGAATACAACCCACACAAATCCCATGTTTATGAATATGATTAATTATGTTCATATCGACGAAAAGTGGTTTTTTTTGTCCAAAAAAGTTGAAAGTTACTACCTTCTTCCTGGAGAGCACGAGCCAGATCCGTATCGTTCTTACAAAAGTAAAAATTTTATTCCAAAGGTTATGTTTATGGCTTCTGTAGCACGTCCTCTATTTGATGAAAATGGAATTGGTTGTTTTCTGGAAAAATAGGTATTTTTTCGTTTGTAGTTAAGGAACCAGCTCAGCAGAATAGCAAAAATCGAACAGCAGGAACTATGGATACAAAGCACATTCAGTAAGTAACTAAAGATATCACTAGCGCTTTCTTGATAGAGTAAGTTCTTCTTGCTATTAAAGCAAAATGGCCATCTTCCGATTCAAATAATCCTATCTTTTTACAACAAGATAATGCAAGGCCACATATTGGTAACAATGATTTGGAATTTATTGAAGCTGCCCGACAAGATGGATTTGACATTAGATTGTGGTTTCAACCATCGAACAGTCCAGATTTAAATATTTTAGATATTGGTTTTTTTTAGAGCAATCCAAAGTCTTCAATATCAAAAGGCCCATAAAAATGTTGATGAATTAGTGGAAGCAGTGGAAAGATCTTTTGATGAAATGAAAGCGAAACAACTCAATCATGTATTTCTTACTTTTCAATCTTGTATGATTGAGGTGATGAAAGATAGTGGCAGCAATAATTACAAAGTGCCTCATTTGAACAAAAATGGACTAGAAAGAGAAGAAAACCTTCCTCTCCAACTTCATTGTGAAATTGATATCGTCAATAAAGATTTGGCTCTACTTCAACAATGATATGGGTTATTATTATGGTAAAGCTCTTTATTTTGAAGTTGGAATGGTGTTTTTTTAACTAGTATGTAGAAGTACTGTACTACTTTTGTGTATAACCGTAGTGATCATCATGTAACTTTTACAATGATGTTTTGTCAAATATGTTAGGAGTACTATTTTTGTGTACAGACATGGTGATCATAATGTATTATTTGTACTCATGAATAACTCTACTTACAATGATGTAAGTCCCACCAACTTATATATACTTACCCGACTTTTTCTAGCTTTATTGTTGTTTTATGATTCTATTTCTTTCTTACTTTCTTATCACATAATAGAGGGCTGCGTAAGTGGAAGGAAGGAGAAAAGGGAAGTGGGAGTCATACCGTCACATTTGTATGAATTTTTATTTTTAAACTTGGCAGTCTATTTCGAGAACAATTAATTGAATGTTAAAGAGTTTGTGCAGACCAAATATATTTGGACAACATGGGGATGTCAATTGTTCAGGGGAACTAAATGAAAATAGTTGAAATCTACATCGCGATTATGAGAAACCTTGGTTTATGCAAAAGGGTGTGATATAGTTTCAATAATAAAGGCGGCACCCTCAGCTATTATGCAAAGAGCAGTAGCTACGCTCCATAAAGACAACATATTGGGCATGGTAACATTTTGTCAGGCTGCTCTAAGCTAATGGTGTCTATTACAATTCTTCTCTCGTGATGAATAAGATTGGTAAACATGATCCCGAGAAGAGTCATGTTTTGGTTTCTCCGAGTGACCTTTGTGTATTGAACGATGACTCCTTTCCATATACTTTTTCTTGTCCCGTTCAAAGTCGTCTCGCTCCCTTTCAATGTCAGATATCCTACCACTATCACGTTCGTGAGACTTTAGTCTTCCTTGATCCTTACTCTTGATAAAATTTATTGTCCTTTATCTGTGACATTTATTTTTCTTTCATGTCATTGATTTGTTTTTTCTATTTATACTTTACTGTTTATGGCCGTTGACTAGTGTACACTGTATTTGAAAGTTTGGATCTGAAGTTTTCTTGGTATTGATATCCTCACTTTAGGATGTTATTCATTGAGGCAATGGTAACTTCCGTGTTATGTTTGTTAAATTTGGTGTTCTATGACTCTCTCTCACTTTTGTCGAGTGACTGAACATTTAATCATAAGCTGAAAGTGTGATGATCTGTGTTTATGTTGAAATATCACAGAACATTGGCTAGCCTCTATACATCTGGTGAAGAGAGAGCTGAGAAAGGAGAAACATAAGGTTGTGAATGGTGGGAAAGCAAATAGGAGTGTGTCATCTGTGTTGACCTACTTTAAAAAATGAAAAGGTCAGGCAGTTAACTTTACTGTTTTATGGTGGCTGTTGAAGACTGGCTTCTTGAAGAGCTCTACGAGAGGTGCATTGCATCAGCTTGATACTTGTTGGAAACTAAGTATTCGGTGTGGGAGTAAATAAGTGTAGAAACTAAAAACAAAATTGTAGGAAATTGTTTTGCCGTGTATTTTCATTTTTGTGGTAATTGATGTGAAGTGGAAGTACGTTGAAGCTGAGGTCGACAATATTCAATACTCGAAAGATTAACAGAAAACAGTTTGTTGTGGAGTGAACTTCAGATCACGGTGCTTCTAAAAGGATCAAACATTCATCAAGACAAAGTGAAATGGACATTTTCTACTCATGTTTAGAGTTTGTAAAACATATTCTTGTTATACTGCTTGTTCAAACATACAATATTTTCTTACTTGATGTTGTTGCATCCGAATTTGGAAAGCAAATAACATGGATGACTTGTTAATGTAGGATATCATATCAGGTGCTATGTCGGAAATGCACTCCTATCAATGTACTATGAGTGTGAAGTATTGATGAGGCATATGACGCATTAGGGAAAATAGCGGAGAAGGATGTTGTCTCTTGGGTAGCTCACTGTCTCAATGAATTTTCAGTTCTAAACAAAAGATATTTGATCTTTGTAGTTGTGTTTGTTACTTTTTCCAATTGTAAGATGATATATGTGGAAAATGGGATCCCTCTAAATTCTTGTTTTCTTTAACTTTAGCTTTAAAGATCCAATTTTTACTCGAGAAATCACAGTAATGTGAACAATGAGTTGTCGAAGAAAACTGGTTTACTTATGTAGAACCAACCAAAAAGAATAAATTGCTCTCTGTGGCTTAAAATAATTTTGATACTATAAAAATAAAAGGCTGAAAGTTTAAATTTTGATTGAAGTGACAAGACTTTTACTTTAAAAAAACAAATACTAAAAAAGAAGTATTAATATATTTAAAATCAAGTGGGTCAAATAAGGGTAAAGAGGTAATTGTGCCTTTAAAAAAATTCCAAATAAGAAAAGGCGACATTTATTTTTGGACGGACAATAAAGGAAATGACGACACATAATTTCGGATGGAGGAAATAGTATTTTTATTTGGTTCGAAGGATATCATGTGCCTCAGTAGAGAAGTAAAGTTCTGCTCTCCTCTCTTTCTCTTACGTATCTAGTTCTATAACTTAACCCTTACTTTTACGATGTAAGGGCAGAATGCATGTCAAAAGTTATTTAATTTCGCTATTATGAGTATTTTGGGGGGTGTTGGAAACTTAATTAAAAAGTATCAATACTATGTAATATTGATTGGTAATATTTATGTCTATTAACATTCTAAAATTAAATTATAAAATATTATTTTTTTAAAGTGGGCTGGCCCGTAAGACCCGCAACCCACAGAGTAATAGTGTGGGCTTGATATTTTTTGGCTCATCATTTGGATAGGCTAGCCCAACCTGACACGTCAAACTCAAAGCCAGTGTAGGCTAGCTCGGATGGGCTGAGCCAACCCGTATTGACATTTCTACAAAAAAAAAACTCTACATTAATGATACTCAAAGGAGACTTTGGAATCTTGAAGAATGCACGGAGGCGAATTCAGAATTTCAAAACGCGGATGTATGAATTTGAAATTCATCAACATAACCTACATTATGCATATAATACTATCCAAGGAGCAAAAAAATGGGAAAAAACAAGAACAAATTCCATGAAAATGTGCACCAAGATCATAAATAACTTACACACCAGGACTATCTATGCTCTAGGGTACCCCCACCCCTACCCCCACACAAAACTTTCATCATCACCCTGTAAGACAAGGCCAACTTATCGAAAGATGGACATTGCTTTAGTTCATACAACCTTTATATAGGTGCTTGTTAGATCTTACTAAGCTTTTCTGCTACAATGATAGGATTTGCTTTTGCTATTGAATTCTGACCAGCATTCCTATAATCAAACGGGCAGTTGTGTTTGTCTGAATAATGATGAATTGCGTAGAAAATATCACCACATTTGCAACTGAAACCCGTTAATCCCACATGCTTACAACAAGCTGTGCACTTTTTCAAACCCTCTTTTGACTTCCCTTGTGAAATCTGAGAGGCTAAATCTTCAGATGCAACCGCGGCATCTGCTAGAGCAAGTTCTGATTCATCGCTGCTTGAGCTTCTACGTACGATGTTTTTGCTGGATGTTGCTGCAAGCTTTTCATGTTCCTGCTTCAGTAGTATCATATCCTTTTGACACTTGGAACACATATTCATCGTAGCTGCACTACCAAAAAAATCACAGTCGTTAATGCAGAGGGCGGGGTCTTCTGGAGCTTGACAACCTGTCTCTTTAGATGACTCCATTTCTGCAGTTAACAAGTCAAGTTCAACACCACAAGTGTCACACCTCAAATACTATTGGGGCGGACTGGCACCCATAACCGAGGAGACCGGGAGAACCAGCTCATCACTTTAAACTTACCATGCATAACTCTATGACAACCCGAAATTCGGACAGCATCATATCGCATATAAAAGGAAATAATCACCTGTATAAGCTCGAGCACACATATATATATTTATATACAATACTTCGCCATTGGAGCCATCACGTCTATTAACAAAACACCACCTTGACTGTACATTAGGTCTACAAAGCCTCTAGACAATACACAGAGTTTAACTAAGGTCAGGACACACCCCGTCATATAACT
>NW_025871573.1:7114-9108 GCF_002878395.1 Capsicum annuum
ACCTGTATAAGCTCGAGCACACATATATATATTTATATACAATACTTCGCCATTGGAGCCATCACGTCTATTAACAAAACACCACCTTGACTGTACATTAGGTCTACAAAGCCTCTAGACAATACACAGAGTTTAACTAAGGTCAGGACACACCCCGCCATATAACTAACTTCTATACAATACCAAAAGTGACTAGATATGACACGGAAAGCCTCGAAGCATACTGGAGCTCACCAAAAGCAGATGGATATCCTGACTCCTACTTGTGCGGTGTATGAGCTGAGGTACCTGTGCCTGCAGCATGAAATGCAGGTCCCCCGTGGGGGACGTCAGTACAAAATATGTACTGAGTATTTAAAGCTATAGATAATCACATATGATATAGGAGCTCAATAAAAATTAGAAACAAGTGAATAAATAGTAATAGGAGTGGACCACACTTACTAGAACTTGTGACAACCTGTACATTGTATTTATTCAATATCTTTACCTTCGTTCTTATCATCTTTATAATCATTACTGTATTGTACTATGACCATTAGGCTACCTCCAGTACATATCAACTTTGATCGACCCATGATAGGTTTATGCCCTTGGGATACCACCCATAAACACATAAATAAGGATCAACCCATGATAAGCTTATGTCCCTGGGATACCACCCGATAAGAGAGAACTTGCATGACTTAGTTTAATTAATTTTTGAGATTGTTATTTCGGTCAGCACCGCATTTTTGATACTTTGAAACAATGATACATCAATAAGAGACATATAAATAGACCATGAATGCAATAACGATGAAGTAAGAATTCATTTGCACATCAATGAAGTGTTTTAGAGCCATCAATGCCATAACAATGATATAGGAACTTATTAGTATATCAATGAAATGTTTTAGAGTCATTAGTAGCACATGGATCTTGTTTGAGTAACCGGATAACTTCTGACATTCATTAGTGCAATAATCATGTAAGATTTGGAAAACAAGTAAGTATTGGAATGTCTTGACATCTTGTAGGGATGAAACAAGTTCATTGGTAACGTAGGACATCATACAAAACCATTATGGATCATATGTTATTGAATGTCTTGATATCTTTTAGGGTGGAAACAAGTTCATTGGTAACGTAGGACATCATACAAAACCATTATGGATCACATGTTATTGAATAACTTTGAAAACTTTCTTAATAAAACAATTGTTCACTTTTATGCCAAAGATATGGTATAGAGTATGCTTTACATACCTGACTGTCAACCTTCAATACTAGTCCCAAATTGATTCCCGTCTTTTCAGATTACTTATCTACAATGAACATATACAGCAATCTAGTATTAGCAACCAAACGTCACAATTCAATTATTTGAATTCACCAGTAAGCCTTAATTACACCATAAAGGGTCTTATACTCCAATTACATTCACATGTCATGCATATTCATACAATATCCTACAATATAAGTTTGGATTCATTTATCCTTCCAACCAATCCATTAAACCAAATTGAGCCACAGACATAAATAATCATTAATTCAATAGTATATCACCATATCCATCTTCCATAACTAAATTACCATATGCACCTTCCACAATTCAATACAACCAAACAATGCAAAATAGTACATAACCCTATTTCCATCACCTTTCAATAACAACCAATACATATAATCCTCTATCACACATATACATATGGAAAAGAATAAAGGCAAACAATATTCATACCTTAGAATTCACCTCTTGATTATGAAATCCCATTTTCACAAATAATAGGAGCCGTTCGAAGCTCTCGAGATAACAAACGCAGTTATCGGATTACTTTGGAATTTCTACGGTTGAATCAAAAGTAATTTAAAGGTCAAATTTGGCTAGGGTTTGTTCTTTCTCAATGATGTTTTTAAACTCATATACATGTATATATACACATATTCCCGTCCATAATATAATAGGAAATGACCAAAATGCCTTTAAAATTTAAATAATGTCAAATCTGTCC
>NW_025871574.1:0-3885 GCF_002878395.1 Capsicum annuum
CCCAACCAATCTCCATTCCTCCGTATAGAATGGCCCCAGCAGAATTACGAGAATTGAAAGAGTAATTGAAAGATTTGCTAGAGAAGGGATTCATAAGGCCTAGTATGTCTCCCTGGGGAGCACCAGTGTTATTTGTGCATAAAAAGGATGGCTTGCTAAGGATGTGTATTGATTATCGATAATTGAATAAGGTAACTATTAAGAATAAATATCCCCTCCCAAGAATTGATTATTTATTTGATCAGTTACAGGGCGCCAAGTGTTTTTCTAAGATTGATGTGAGATCAGGTTACCACCAAGTGAGGGTCAAAGAGAAGGATATACCCAAGACATCTTTCCGAACACGGTATGGTCATTATGAGTTTCTAGTTATGTCATTTGGGTTAACAAATGCACCCGCAGCTTTTATGGATTTGATGAATAGGGTGTTTAAGCCATTCCTGGATGTATTTGTGATAGTTTTTATAGATGATATTCTTGTTTATTCTAGATCAAAAGAGGACTATGCCAATCACTTACGACAGGCATTGTAGACTCTTCGTGATTGTAAGCTTTATGCAAAATTCTCTAAATGTGAGTTTTGGTTAAAGTCGGTGGCATTTTTGGGTCATATTATATCTAGTGAAGGGATAAAGGTTGATGCTCAAAAGATAGAAGCTGTGAAGAACTGGCCAAGGCCCACAACGCCTACGGAGATTCGTAGTTTTCTCAGGTTGGCCGGTTATTATAGAAGGTTTGTTAAAGACTTTTCTTCCATTTCAGCACCCTTAACCAAGCTAACCCATAAAGCATCCAAATTCCAATGGAATGATGCCTGTGAGAAGAGTTTTCAAGATTTAAAGAACAAGTTGATTTCTTCACCCGTGTTGGTACTTCCAGAAGGTACCGAAGGGTATACAGTGTATTGTGATGCTTCCAAAATTGGTTTAGGATGTGTATTGATGCAGCATGGTAAGGTAATAGCATATGCTTCTAGACAATTGTGGCCACATGAAAAAAATTATTTTACACACGATCTTGAGCTGGCAACAGTTATTTTTGCTTTAAAGATATGGCGCCACTACTCATATGGGGTTCATGTTGATATATATGCTGACCATAAGAGCTTGCAATATATTTTTAATCAGAAGGATCTAAATTTAAGGCAGCGGAGATGGCTTGAACTATTAGAGGACTATGATGTTGATATCTTGTACCATCCAGGGAAAGCAAATGTGGTAGCTGATGCGTTAAGTCGTAAGGCTATGATGGCGCCTATAGAAAGTCAAGGGATGATTAAAGATCTTCACCAGTTAGCTAGTTTGGGAGTTCGCATTCTTTAAACTCCGGATAAAGAGCTTATCATACATAATGCTGCGGAGTCTTTATTAGGAGCTGAAGTGAAAGAGAAGCAACATGCAGATCCTATTTTATTACAGCTTAAGGAGAACGTTCAGAGTGGTGCGACCAAGGTATTTGAGCTTACGCGAGAAGGAGTACTTCAGTGCCAAAACCGATTATGTGTGCCAGATGTAGAAGGGCTAAGAAAGAAGATTATGACAGAGGCACATTTTTCAAGGTATTCCATTCATCCAGGATCAACCAAAATGTATCAAGATTTGAGAGATATGTATTGGTGGAATGACATGAACAAGAGCATTGCAGAATTTGTAGCTGAATGTCCAAATTGTCAAAGAGTTAAAGTTGAGCACCAAAAACCCGGAGGTTATATGTAATGCATTGATCATCCAAGCTGGAAGTGGGACATGATCAACATGGATTTCGTTATTGGTTTTCCTCGTACATCCTGGAAGTTTGATTCTATATGGGTGATTGTTGATAGGCTTACCAAATCCGCACATTTCCTACCAGTTAGGACCACTTACACAGTTGAAGAGTATGCGAAGCTGTACATTAAAGTGATAGTCCGATTACATGGAGTGCCAATCTCTATTATATCAGATCGGGGAACCCAATTTACCGCAAACTTTTGGAAGTCTTTTCAGAGGTGTTTGGGAACACAAATGAAGTTGAGTACAACTTTTCACCCTCAAACAGATGGACAAGCAGAACGTACCATCCAAACACTTGAAGATATGCTACGAGCTTGTGTAATAGATTTTAAGGGCAACTGGGATGATTATTTACCTCTTATTGAGTTTGCCTACAATAATAGCTATTATTCAAGTATCAAAATGGCACCATATGAAGCTTTATATAGAAGGAAGTGTAGATCACCAATAGGATGGTTCGAAGTGGGTGAAACTCTTTTGTTCGGACCAGATCTTGTTTATCAAGCCATAGAGAAGGTTAAAGTAATTCAGCAACGACTGAAAACAGCCCAAAGTCGACACAAGTCATATGCGGATAGTAGAAGGAGAGGGCTAGAGTTTTCTATAGGTGATCGGGTATTTTTGAAGGTATCACCAATAAAAGGGGTAATGAGATTTGGCAAGAAAGGGAAGTTGAGTCCACGTTATATAGGCCCATATAAGATCACTCGAAGGTTTGGACAAGTTGCATATGAATTAGAGCTACCCCAAGAGCTCTCATTAGTACATCCGGTATTTCATGTATTAATGCTTTGAAAGTACATCGGAGATTCATCACATATCACTTCTACTGAGGATATGCAAATTATGAAAGATCTTACCTATGAGGAAGTGCCTATTGCTATTCTAGATCGCCAAGTTAAGAAGATGAGAAATAAAGAGATAGCATCGGTGAAAGTACGTTGGAGAAATCGTCAAAGGGAAGAGATTACATAGGAAGCTGAGGAAGCAATGAAATCTAAGTACCCTCATTTATTCAAAGATGAAGAGGAAGTTCAAGAAACAGAGTTAGAACATTAACAAGTAAGTTTTTTTTTGTATATGCATAGTATTTATGTGATGATGTGAATGTTATGATGGACTTGAACTTGTTTTGGTTGAATAACTACGCTAACATTCGAGGAAGAATGTCCTAAAGGGGGGAAGGATATAACACCCCGTATTCAAGTACGTGTATTGGCATATTCAAGTACGTGTATTGGTCTTATTTATATGGAATTAATTTAATTTAATTTTATTTATACCGAAATTTGCTCGTCGATGGTTCCATACGAAGGTTATTGAATAAGATTTCCAACGATATAAAGATTTCCAAAAACGGATAGGTTTCGGATATAATCGAGCACATTTGAAACTATAAAACGGTGGCCGGGATATTTAGGAATAGTAAATGTGCAGGAAAATTTCCTGCACACAAACTACTGAGGCCAGCATATTTTTTGGGTCAAATTTGAACGATCATAACTCCCTTAATGTAATGAACTGGGAGATCTGCGACCTATGAAAAGAAATATCTTTAAGTCTTCTTTCCAATGCAATTGGTTTTATCCAAATCCAACATCTGAGTAAGGAGTTATACTCGTTTTACTTCAACCTCTCAAAATAGATTTTTAGGGTAAACTTCAAACTATCATAACTCCTTGTACAGGACGAACTGGGTGGCCTACTTTATATGAAATGAAATCCCTTTGAATTATCTTTCCAATGATACCAATTTCACCCAAATCCAATATAGGAGCAAAGAGTTATGGTCGATCTACTTTAGCTTATCAAAACAGTCCACCAAAGGACAGATTTGACATTATTTAAATTTTAAAGGCACTTTTGTCATTCCCTATGATATTATGGGTGGGAATATGTGTATATATACATGTATATGAGTTCAAAAACTCATTTTCATCATCAATCATTGAGAAAGAACAAACTCTAGCCAAATTTGCCCTTTAAATAACTTTTGATTCAACCGTAGAAATTCCAAAGTAATCCGATAACTGCGTTTGTCATCTCGAGAGCTTCGAACGACACCTATTATTTGTGCAAACAGGATTGCATAATCAAGAGGTGAATTCTAAGT
>NW_025871575.1:0-1307 GCF_002878395.1 Capsicum annuum
TGTTGCATCCCTTTCTTTTTTTTTTCCTATAAAATTTGGTTAAATTTTGCCGGTTCGATCGGCGAATCTTTTTATTTTTCCTCTTGGCAGAAACAAGAAAGGGGGCGAGGCCCGAAGGCCCGCGTGCGGGGTTTGACGGGCGGCGCAGGAGAAAGAGGCGTAATAGAAGTTGAAGTGCTGTGAATGACGGATGCGATCATACCAGCACTAACGCACCGGATCCCATCTGACCTCCAAATTTAGCGTGCTTGGGCGAGAGTAGTGTTGCATCCCTTCCTTTTTTTTTTCCTTTAAAATTCGGTTTAATTTTGTCGGTTCGATCGACGAATCTTTTTGTTTTTCTCTTGGCGGAATTAAGAAAGGGGGCGAGGCGCGGAGGTCCGCGTGCGGGGTGTGACGGGCGGCGCAGGAGAAAGAGGCTTAATTGAATTTGGAGTGCTCGGAATGACGGATGCGATCATACCAGCACTAACGCACCGGATCCCATCTGACCTCCAAATTTAGCGTGCTTGGGCGAGAGTAGTGTTGCATCCCTTCATTTCTTTTTCCTTTAAAATTTGGTTTAATTTTGCCGGTTCGATCGGGGAATCTTTTTATTTTTTCTCTTGGCGGAAACAAGAAAGGGGGCGAGACGCGGAGGCCCGCGTGCGGGGTGTGACGGGCGGCGCAGAAGAAAGAGGCTTAATAGAATTTGGAGTGCTCGAAATGACGGT
This sequence comes from Capsicum annuum, assembly GCF_002878395.1. Classification (NCBI taxonomy): domain Eukaryota; kingdom Viridiplantae; phylum Streptophyta; class Magnoliopsida; order Solanales; family Solanaceae; genus Capsicum; species Capsicum annuum. Next base: position 714 of record NW_025871575.1, read on the forward strand.
TGCGATCATACCAGCACTAACGCACCGGATCCCATCAGACATCCGAATTTAAGCGTGCTTGGGCGGGAGTAGTACTAGGATGGGTGAGCCCCTGGGAAGTCCTCGTATTGCATCCCTTCCTTTTTTTTTTCCTTCAAAATTCGGTTTAATTTTGCCGGTTCGATCGGCGAATCTTTTTGTTTTTCATCTTGGAGGAAACAAGAAAGGGGGCGAGGCGTGGAGGCCCGCTTGCGGGGTGTGACGGGCGGCGAAGGAGAAAGAGGCATAATAGAATTTGGAGTGCTGGGAATGACAGATGCGATCATACCAGCACTAACGCACCGGATCCCATCAGAACTCCGAAGTTAATCGTGCTTGGGCGAGAATACTACTAGGATGGGTGACCCCTTGGGAAGTCCTCGTGTTGCATCCGTTTTTTTTATTTTTCCTTTAGAATTCGGTTTAATTTTGTCGGTTCGATCGGCGAATCTTTTTGTTTTTCCTCTGGGCGGAAACGAGAAAGGGAGCAAGGCGCGGGGGCACGCGTGCGGGGTGTAACGGGCGGCGGAGGAGAAAGGGGCATAATAGAATTTGGAATGCTGGGAATGACGGATG
>NW_025871576.1:0-2483 GCF_002878395.1 Capsicum annuum
CTATGCTGAGGAAGACAAATAGTTCCCAAATGCATCATCATATCCCTTGCATGCTCTGCCTTAGCATCCTCAAAGATTGATTTGAAGGTCTTTCTTTGGTTGTAACTTGGATTTTGGATAAGGTTAGAAAGAAAGGATGACATGGGGCCCAAACGACACTTGAAGTGGGGTAGGACTTACAAATTTTGGAATCGACTCAAACAATGAGGATTAACTCATGCCCCAGTTTCTTTTGACTATTTCGTTGGACCGAGCCCTTAGTAGGGCAGCCTACGTATCTCACCCCCGAGAGAGGAGAATCAGGTCATGCGTAGTTCTGGCAGCTTATTCGTTTGCTTGATTCTGATTCTTTTTCTTTTCTTTTATTGACTCTTTTATTTTGGGGATTTTTCCGACTCTATTTTTCTTGACACTCTTTTTTCGTCTTTTTTTTTTGGACACATTTTTTCTCTTTTTTTTTGAACTTTTCTGACTATTGTTTTTCTCGACACTTTTCTTTCTAGCTTTCCTTACTATATTGATTCCAAAAAGTTTAGAATGGCACGATGGGTAAACAAAGGATGGCACGATGTTTGGATAGTAGAATGAAAGGCCTTCGTCACATCAATCCTTAAAAATGCAAGTACATATCATGCAATATGAAAACGAAAGATGAAGATCATTTGTGGTACTTTAACAACACTAACTTCAACTGAGCATGTATGTCACTTTTTTTTCTACACTTGTCAAACATACAACTCTATTTTCGTTGTACATTCCTCATGCTAAAGGACTCATGACTTCGTGGAGCTGATTTTCTTCCTGTTCCTTTTGACATAGGATCACATATTCACTACATGACCTAATTGAGATATGTCTTTCAATTGATGACCAAGTGATTCTCAAAATTTTCAAAATAATAGCCTTAATTTTCAAAGAAGGTTTCAACTTGATCACCAAATGCCCCAGCACTCTATCTATTTCCTCAAATGCTCTCTTTTTTTAATTTTAACCCTCTGATTCAATGTTCATTCTTAAACTGGATGTTAAGATATAGCTGTAAATTTTACTAGCATATCATATCACTAGAGTCAACATAAAATGTACTATGTAAAAATACAAACAAACAATACATATTTAAAACACAAAGAAAAAGGGGACACTCTATTTAATAAAAATGAAAGATAGAAGGGTTTGAACATAAATAACAAAGGGACAAAACAAGATAGATCCCGAACTACAACCCTGCAAGAATTTGAAAAATAGAAAAGAAGACAAAACGAACTACTAGACCTCTTCCTAGTAGGGAAATAGGTGAATTCTCAATTGCTCAGCTTGACAACATAGTCGCTGGTTTGCATATCAGCATGACTAGAGCTTCCCTCACTATCAATGTTCTGCACCATAATTAATCCATCATGAATCATCTTTTCAATTTCTTTTTCAAATATCGAAAATCTTCAATACTATGACCCTGAGCCTCAGAATAATACGCACTCGTGTGTTAGAATCAAAATTTCTTAAATGCCGATTAAAGGTGTGCCCAAGGAGAGGAGTGATTATTCCTTCCTGTACCAATCTCTAAAATAAACTGGCATATGACTCTCCAATTGGTGTGAAGCTATCTCTCAACTTCTGCCTCATTTCATTGTTTGGCCTGGATAGAAAATCTTGCTTAAAAGGGTTTTGGTATGTTTGTGGAGTTAGAGGATGACTCTAGGGCGTTGGGGTCTGCCATTGTGGGTAAGATGAGGGTTGAATATGTGGTTGTGCACTATAACTGGATATGGATGTGGAGGAATAGAGTATAACGGATTTTGGGAGTGATTATGTGGAGCCTGGGCAAAAACTTGAGCTTGAGCCTGAGATCGACGACGTCGTGGTCTTCATGACCTTTCTTGCTGTCCAACTATAATTGAAGATGCATCTTCCTCATTCTTTTTCTACCCAACACTTCCTGAATCCTTTTGAATTACTTGAGTAGTCGCTTTCAATGTTGCAAAACTCACAATGCGACCAGTCTTAATTCCCTCTTCTATCATCTCCCTCATTTTAAGAACCTCAATGAACGGCTTGCCTAATACAGGTAACAAGTGTTAATAATATGTTTCGTCCTGCGCTTGAATAAACACCTCCACTATTTTTCTTTCTTTCATTGGTGGTTTTACTCTAGCAGCTTGTTCGTGCCATCTAATCGCATACTCTCTGAAACTCTCAGTATTCTTTGTTATACTAGTTAGGGATTTTTTGTTAGGGATCAGCTCCACATTGTATTGAAATTGTTGCACAAATTCGTTAGCTAGGTCATCCCAACTAATCCATTTGTCAATGTCTTGGTCAACAAACCATTCTGAAGCTAGACGTGAAAGATTCTCACCGAAATATGCCATGAGTAATTCTTCCTTCCCTCTAGCGCCCCTTAGCTGGTTGCAATAGCGTCTCAAATGTGCTACAGGATCGCCATGTCCATCATACTTCTCAAACTTTGGCATTTTAAAACCAAG
>NW_025871577.1:0-1957 GCF_002878395.1 Capsicum annuum
AAGACCGGCAACTTCTAAAACAATCTCAAATAAGTATATCAGAACCTTTGAAACGTGCAAAACCACAACTCAAAGTTGACAACCACCACATCTCTGAAATGTAAATCACGCAGGATTAACTAGAGAAAGAACTACAAAATCTTACAGTAAACTGCACGACTTGGCTAGCAATAGCAAGTGGAGGAAGCTGGTATCGTGATTTATCCACAAAACCGTGAAACCTCACAGAAAGTTGGGGTAAACCTCAATGTCAAGTTTAGGGGAAAAAATAAAGAGACATACATATTTTCACATTTAGTTTCAAGAAAGTATATGTAAATAGACCAAACCCAAGGGCAGAATAACTTCTAGAGCTTAGCATTGTGTAAACTTAGGGAACAGATATCGTTGCAAACTAAAAGTACCCAATATATTTTCTCTCTTAGCTTCTTCTAATAGTTGATCATATTACACAAATTCTTCACAGAAATAAATCAAAACAATTGTCAAATTCCATACCAGTAACTCCACAAAATCTTTTGCAAAGCTTCTCGACAAGAGCTTCCATTTGCTTGTCCTAAAAATTCAAACATTCCAATCTATTCTCTACAGAAGAGACCAAAGAAGCAAGTCAAAATCATGGCACCTTCTTAATTGAAGCAATTAAAAATTGCATGATGTTGCAGAATGATTCTTCTTTCGAGTTCTGGCTAGATAACTTGCCAAGAATATCTAGAAGTCGGTTATAAATTGGATTGCTCCCTGTAAACATTAAGTTCAAAGAGAAAAAAAACAGTATTATTTGATGTGTGTGTACAGTCAAAAACATGCAACAGCAGACGAAAAATGCTCAACAGTAGAAAGACTAGAAAGAGATAAGATAGATTGACTTCTTTATTACCAACTAATGAAAGAAAAGTTTGGTAGATATGTTACCTTTCTTTGATAACTCATGAAAGAAAAGTTTGGCAAGATTTGAAATTCTTTCATCTGCATCTTCCAGGAAGATGGCCAATTCATTTGTATAACCTTTCACCTAGAAATGATTCACACAAATCAAGATGCTAAAAATCTACCACAAGAAAGCTACATACGAGTGTATGATAATCCAGCCAAACCTTCATCATGTCATTCAGTATCAGATGAGTAAGAGATAGAGATAGAGCGGTTGCTTACAACAGTCACTCGTCTTAGAACACGATTAACTACACTACAACAACAATATTCCCAGTGTAATCCCGTATACATACGTTACCCCTACATAAAGATAGAGAGGTTGTTTCCCATAGATCCTCTACCTAAAGCATGACTAACTAAAGTGTGTATATACATTATAGGTAGTCAACAAAGTTGAGCATAGTTTTATAATATCTCACAACTCTAATTCAACATCAATTGAACATGGAAGGAGGAGGTACATAAAAGCAAAAGCTAAACTACTCACTTGTTTGTCATTGATAATATGGTTTTGTTCTGTAATAGTGTCCACAAGTTTGTCATTGATAATATGGTTTTTGGCTATAACAGTGTCTACAACGGTTGGATCTGCATAAGTGATGAACCCAGAACCTCTGGGTCTACCTGTATGCCTATTTTTCATAATCACCAAGTCTATTATCTCTCCATACCTCTCAAAGTACTTAACAAATTGTTCTACCAAATCCAATTTTCATTAACACTCTCATTAGTAAATCAAAAACCCACTACAAAAAAAAATACTAATAATACATTAAAACAATGAAGAAAAAGAGCAAAGTAACAACTTTGTTTAAACGAAATAAAAGATTAAGAATGTTGTTACCTGAAGACCGAAACTATGTCTTTTGTGGTCTTATCTCAATTCTCAGCAACAACAAACCATACAACTTCCGATGAACTCAGTATGAGTGCGACAAGTGCTGCAGGGCCTGATGGATATTCTGGTATGTTTTTTCATAGTTGCTGGGATATTATTCAAAATGATATTAAGAAATATGGT
>NW_025871578.1:0-3982 GCF_002878395.1 Capsicum annuum
TCTTTTTGTTTTTCCTCTTGGCGGAAACGAGAAAGGGGGCAAGACGCGGAGGCCCGCGTGCGGGGTGTGACGGATGTCGCAGGAGAAAGAGACATAATAGAATTTGGAGTGCTGGGAATGATGGATGCGATCATACCACCACTAATGCATTGGATCCCATCAGAACTCCGAAATTAAGCGTGCTTGGGCGAGAGTAGTATTAGGATGGGTGACCCCCTGTGAAGTCCTCGTGTTGCATCCCTTCCTTTTTTTTTTCCTTTAAAATTCAGTTTAATTTTGTCGCTTCGATCTGCGAATCATTTTATTTTTCCTCTTGGCGGAAACGAGAAAGGGGGCAAGGCGCAGGGGCGCGCGTGCGGGGTGTGACGAGCGGCGCAGGAGAAAGATGCATAATAGAATTTGGAGTGCTGTGAATGACGGATGCGATCATACCAGCACAAACGCACCGGATCCCATCAGACCTCCAAAGTTAGCGTGCTTGGGCGAGAGTAGTGTTGCATCCCTTCCTTTTTTTTTTCCTTTAAAATTCGTTTAAATTTTGCCTGTTCGATCGACGAATCTTTTTGTTTTTCCTTTTGGCGGAAACAAGAAAGGGGGCAAGGCGCGGAGGCCCGCGTGCGGGGTGTGACGGGCAGCGCAGGAGAAAGTGGCTTAATAGAATTTGGAGTGCTAGGAATGACGGATGCGATCATACTAGCACTAACGCACCGGATCCCATCAGAACACCGAAGTTAAGCGTTCTTGGGCGACAGTAGTACTAGGACGGGTTACCTCCTGGGATGTCCTCGTGATGCATCCCTACCTTTTTTTTTCCTTTAAAATTTGGTTTAATTTTGCCGGTTCGATCGGCGAATCTTTTTGTTTTTCCTCTTGGCGGAAACAAGAAAAGGGGCGAGGCGCGGAGGCCCGCGTGCGGGGTGTGACGGGCGGCACAGGAGAAAGTGGCATAATAGAATTTGGAGTGCTGGGAATGACGGATGCGTTCATACCAGCACTAACGCATTGGATCACATCAGAACTCCGAAGTTAAGCGTGCTTGGGCGAGAGTAGTACTAGGATGTGTGACCCCCTGGGAAGTCCTCGTGTTGCATCCTTTTTTTTTGTCCTATAAAATTCGATTTAATTTTGCCAGTTCGATCGGCGAATCTTTTTGTTTTTCCTCTAGGGGGAAACGAGAAAGGGGGCAAGGCGCAGGGGCTCGTCTACGAGGTATGACGGGCGGCGGAGGAGAAAGAGGCATAATAGAATTTGGACTGCTGGGAATGACGGATGCAATCATACCAGCACTGACGCACCGGATCCCATAGGAACTCCGAAGTTAAGCGTGCTTGGGCGAGAGTTGTACTAGGATGGGTGACCCCCTTGGAAGTCCTCGTGTTGCATCCCTTCTTTTTTTTTTTAGTTTAAAATTCGGTTTAATTTTGTCGGTTCGATCGGCGAATCTTTTTCTTTTTCCTCTTGGCGGAAACAAGAAAGGGGGCAAGGCGCGGAGGCCCGCGTGCGGGGTGTGACGGCTGGCGCAGGAGAAAGAGGCTTAATAGAATTTGGAGTGTTAAGAATGACGGATGCGATCATACCAGCACTAACGCACCGGATCCTATCAGAACTCTGAAGTTAAGCGTGCTTGGACGAGAGTAGTACTAGGATGGGTGACCCCCTGGAACGTCCTCGTGTTGCATCCCTTTCTTTTTTTTTTCCTATAAAATTTGGTTTAATTTTGCCGGTTCGATCGGCGAATCGTTTTGATTTTCCTCTTGGCAGAAACGAGAAAGAGGGCAAGACGCAGGGGCGCGCGTGCGGGGTGTGACGGGCGGCGGAAGAGAAAGAGTCATAATAGAATTTGGAGTGCTGGGAATGCCGGATGCGATCATACCAGCACTAACGCACCGGATCCCATCGAAACTCCGAAGTTAAACGTGCTTGGGCGAGAGTTGTACTAGGATGGGTGACCCCCTGGGAAATCCTCGTGTTGCAACCCTTCATTTTTTTTTCCTTTAAAATTCAGTTTAATTTTGTCGGTTCGATCGGCGAATCTTTTTCTTTTTCCTCTTGGCGGAAACGAGAAAGGGGGCAAGGCGCAGGGGCGCGCGTGCGGTGTGTGACTGGCGGCGCAGGAGAAAGAGGCATAATAGAATTTGGAGTGTTGGGAATGGCGGATGCGATCATACCAGCACTAACGCACCGCATCCTATCAGAACTCCGAAGTTAAGCGTGCTTGGGCGAGAGTAGTACTTGGATGGGTGACCCCCTGGGAAGTCCTCGTGTTGCATCCCTTCCTTTCTTTTTCCTTTAAAATTCGGTTTAATTTTGTCGGTTCGTTCGGCGAATCTTTTTGTTTTTCTCTTCGCGGAAACAAGAAAGGGGGCAAGGCGCAGGGGCGCGCGTGCGGGGTGTGACGGGCGGCGCAGGAGAAAGAGGCATAATAGAATTTGGAGTGCTAGGAATGACGGATGCGATCATACCAGCAATAACGAACCGGATCCCATCAGAACTCCGAAGTTAAGCGTGCTTGGGCGAGAGTAGTACTAGGATGGGTGACCCTCTGGTAAGTCCTCGTGTTGCTTCCCTTCTTTTTTTTTCTTTAAAATTCAGTTTAATTTTGCCGGTTCGATCAGCGAATCTTTTTGTTTTTCCTCTTGGCGGAAACAAGAAAGGGGGCGAGGGAGAAAGAGGCTTAATAGAATTTGGTGTGCTAGAAATGACGGATGGGATCATACCAGCACTAACGTACCGGATCCCATCAGAACTCTAAAGTCAAGCGTGCTTGGGCGAGAGTAGTACTAGGATGGGTGACCCCCTGGGAAGTCTTCGTGTTGTATCCCTTCCTTTTTTTTCCATTAAAATTCGATTTAATTTTGTCGGTTTGATCGGCGAATCTTTTTGTTTTTCCTCTTGGTAGAAACGAGAAAGGAGGCGAGGCGCGGGGGCGTGCGTACGGGGTGTGACGGGTGGCGCAGGAAAAAGAGTCTTAATAGAATTAGGAGTGCATGGAATGAGGGATGCGATCATACCAGCACTAACGCACTGAATCCCATCAGAACTCCGAAGTTAATCGTCCCGGGCGAGAGTAGTACTATGATGGGTGACCCCTGGGAAGTCCTCGTGTTGCATCCCTTCTTTCTTTTCCTTTAAAATTCGATTTAATTTTGCCAGTTCGACCGACGAATCTTTTTGTTTTTCCTCTTGGCAAAAACCAAAAAGCGGGAGAGGCACGGAGGCCCGCTTGCGAGGTGTGACGGACGGCGCAGGAGAAAGAGGCTTAATAAAGTTTGGAGTGCTAGGAATGATGGATGCGATCATACCAACACTAACGCAACGGATCCCATCAAAATTTCGAAGTTAATCGTGCTTGGGCGAGAGTAGTACTAGGACAGGTGACCCCTTGGGAAGTCCTCGTGTTGCACCCTATCTTTTTTTTTTTTCCTTTAAAATTCGATTTAATTTTTCCGGTTTTATCAGCGAACCTTTTTATTTTTCTCTTGGGGAAAATGAGAAAAGGGGCGAGGCGCGGGGGCGTACGTGCGGGGTGTGACGGGCGGCGCAAGAGAAAGAGGCTTAATAGAATTTGAAGTACTGAGAATGACGGATGCGATCATATCAGCACTAACGCACCGGATCCCATCAGAACTCCGAAGTTAAGCGTGCTAGGGCGAGAGTAGTACTAGGAGGGGTGACCCCCTGGGTAGTCCTCGTGTTGCATCCCTTTCTTTTTTTTCCTTTAAAATTCCATTTAATTTTGCCGGTTCGATTGACGAATCTTTTTGTTTTTCCTCTTGGCAGAAACGAGATAGGGGGCAAGGCGCAGAGGCGAGCGTGCGGGGTGTGACGGGCGGCGCAGGAGAAAGAGGTATAATAGAATTTGGAGTGCTGGGAATGACGGATGCGTTCATACCAGCACTAACGCACCGGATCCCATCAGAACTTTGAAGTTAAGCAAGCTTGGGCGAGAGTAGTACTAGGATGGGTGACCCCCTGGGAAGTC
>NW_025871579.1:0-2658 GCF_002878395.1 Capsicum annuum
TGCTACCTTTCTTTGACAACTCATGAAAGAAAAGATTGGCAAGATTTGAAATTCTTTCATCTTCATCTTTCAGGCAGATGGACATTTCATTTATATAACCTTTCACCTAGAAATGATTCACACAAATCAAGATGCTGAAAATCTACCACAAGAAAGCTACATACGAGTTTATGATAGTCCTGCCAAACCTTCAACATGTCATTCAGTATCATATGAGAAAGAGATAGAGATAGAGAGGTTGCTTAAAACAGTCACTCGGCTTAGAACAACAATATTCCCAGTGTAATCCCATATACATACGTTACCCCTACTTAGAGATAAAGAGGTTGTTTCCCGTAGACCCTCTACCTAAAGCATGACTAACTAAAGTGTGTATATACATTACAGGTAGTCAACAAAGTTGAGCATAGTCTTATAATATCTCATAACTCTAATTCAACATCAATTGAACATTAAAGGAGGAGGTACATAAAAGCAGAAGCTAAACTACTCAGTTGTTTGTCATTGATAATATGGTTTTGGGCTATAACAATGTCTACAAGTTTGTCATTGATAATATGGCTTTTGGCTATAACAGTGTCTACCATGGTTGGATCTGCATAAATGATGAACCCAGAACCTCTGGGTCTACCTGTATGCCTATTTTTCATAATCACCAAGACTATTATCTCTCGATACCGCTCAAAGTACTTAACAAATTGTTCTACCAAAATCCAATTTTCAATAACACTCTCATCAGTAAATCAAAAACCCACTACGTAAAAAAAAAGTAATAATACATTAAAACAATGAAGAAGAAGAGCAAAGTAACAACTTTGTTTAAATGAAATGAAAGATTAAGAATGTTGTTACCTGACAACCAAAACTATGGCTTTTGTGTTCTTATCTCAATTCTCAGCAACAACAAACCGTACAACTTTCGATAAACTTAGTGTGAGTGCGGCAAGTGCAGCAGGGCCTTATGGATATTTTGGTATGTTTTTTCATAGTTGCTAAGATATTATTCAAAACGATATTAAGAACTATGTTCAGGATTTCTTTAGAACTAGAACTTGTCTAAGTTTTATTTACATACTTGCCTGATTCTTATGCCTAAAATAGATTCTCCATCTAATTTTTCTGAACTTAGACCTATTGTTTTGAGTAATTTCACTTGTAAAATTATTTCCAAAATTCTTGCTAATAGGCTTAATCCCCTGTTGGGTAGGATAATCTCTGATAATCAAAGTGGTTTTGTTAAAGGTAGATTAATTACTGATAATATTTTACTTACTCAAGAGATTGCTCAGAGTATTAAGCAATTCAATAAAGGCGGCAATCTAATAATGAAGCTTGATATGGCCAAGGCATATGATAAAATGTCATGGAATTTTTTAATGAGTGTTATAAAGAGGTTCGGTTTTTCTGGTATTTGGCTGGATATGATTTGGAGGATTATTGCCAATGCAGGTATTCCATTCTCGTTAATGGAACTAGGGTGGGGTTTTTTAGCCCCTCCCATGGCCTTAAATAAGGTGATCCCCTCTCTCCTTCTCTCTTCATTTTTGGCTCTGAGCTTTTATCTACAATGTTGAACAATCTAAACTCCGATGAGAATTTTACTCCTTTCAGCATGAATCACAATGGCCGTATCATTAATCATCTAGCTTACGCTAATAATATAGTGATTTTTAGCGGGGGTAACAACAAGACGATCAAACTCATTAAGCATCAAATCAGGAGGTACGAAAAGGCCTCTGGTCAAAAAGTGAATAATGACGAGCTTTTTCGTAACCGCTCCAAATACTTCTCCTCTTAGGATTAACAGAATGAGAAGAATGACTGGTTATATGGATAAAAAATTTCCTTTCAATTATTTGGGTTGTCCAATATATAGTGCAAAGAAAAATCTCAGCTATTTTGATAGTATGCTTGCAAAAATTGTTAATAGGCTAAATGGATGGCAAAGTAGCAAGCTTTCTGATGGTGGAAAAATTACACTTATTAAGCATGTCCTGCAATCCATACCTATTTATACTCTCTCTGCCCTCAACCCGCCTAAGGGTCCATCTTCCTTATCGAGATGCATTTTGCTAATTTTCTTTGAGGAACTAGTGATGGTAGAAATAAGTATCATTGGAGTAAGTGGTAAAATCTGTGTTTCCTGAAAGATGAAGGGGGAGTTAGAATAAGAAGGATGCATGATATCTCCAATTCATTGATACTTAAAAGATGGTGGAGGTTTAGGACCCAACCATCTCTTTGGGCTAATTTTTTAATGAAGAAATATTGTAAGAGATCACATCCAGTGAGCAAAGTTCCTAGGTCAGCTGACTCACACAATTGGAAAAGCCTGATGAAGATCAAAGCGCAAGCAGAACCTCACATTATATGGACAGTTCAAGAAGGAAATTCCAGCTTTTGGTGGGACAACTGGACAGGTTTAGGTGCCTTCGCCAAGCTGTGCCAGGGCCCAGGTAAGTCTCCTAAAATTCTTATCAACTCTTTAATTGTGAATGGTACCTGGAACTTTGATAAGTTAAGTATGGTTATTCCTAATTACATTGTGAACCTGATTTCTAATGTTGTAATTGGTAATTACAATTAACTTGACTACCCCATATGGAATCCCTTGAGAATGGTATATTCACTAATAATTCTGCCAGGCAGAATTATTAG
>NW_025871580.1:0-1117 GCF_002878395.1 Capsicum annuum
AAGGAAGCAAGGAAATCTGCCCACAGATAGTGCTTTGAAGGACATCAGTCTTTAGCATAGAAGGCTTGGACATACATCTATTCAAGTATTGAATTTTTTAGATCTTTTACATCATAATAAAGACAGAGTTGCTGAAAAGTGTCATATATGTCCATTGGCAAATCAAACCAGGTTGATATTTCCTATTAGTGATACTAGATCTACTACATGCTTTGACATTGTACATATGGATTTTTGGGGACCTTATAAAATTCTAACATTTGATAAGAAGTTCTATTTCTCAACAATTGTGGATGATTACAGTAGATACACTTGGGGTACATTTATTTTAGTTCAAAACTAAAACTATGATGGCTCTTAAAGGTTTCTTGATAATGATCAGAACTCAGTTTGGGACTAATGTCAAGACCATAAGGTCAAATAATGGGATAGAATTTTTTGACTCTTGACGCTCAAAGTTATTCACTTCTTAAGGTATTTTGCATCAAAGTAGCTGCCCTTACACAGCACAACAAAATGGTATGGTTGAAAGAAAACACGAACAAATTTTAAACATTGCTAGAGCCATTAGGTTCCAATCTCACATACCTATTAGGTATTGTGGAGTACTTGTTTAAGTCACAGTATATTTGATGAATAGATTACCATCACCCTCTGTTAATGGTAAAAGTCTTTATGAAATGTTGTTCTCTAAAATTCCTTCCTTAGTGCATTTAAGGGTGATTGGTTGCGTATGCTATGCCTCAATACTAACTAAAGGAGACAAGTTTTTTAAAAGGGCAAGAACTGCAGTGTTGATGGGATATTTTACCTCACAAAAAAACTATTTGTTAATGGACATAGACACTAACAAGTTGTTTGTAAGTAAAGATATTGTGTACTTGTTTGTAAGTAAAGATATTGTGTTTCCATTTGACACTAAGCAATATGATGACAACACATCACATTTCCTGCAGTCATATGAAGATGAAAAAAGTGATAGAGACTCAGATATACCTACAAATAAAGATTCAAAAGGTACATAAGAGTTGGTTAAAGATAATGCAGAACTAGATCGCTTGACTGAAGTATTACCATAAGTGCATATAGACATTTCTATGCCAGTCATTATAGAAAC
>NW_025871581.1:0-451 GCF_002878395.1 Capsicum annuum
TTTTTTGGCAATACTTTAATTTAAACTTTCCAAATGGCATGTTTATGACCACAAGATTAAAGGACATTTTGATACATTTGACACTACTTTAATCTAAGGCTACAAGATTCAAAAAATTTCTTTATTTTCTTAAACTTTGTGCCAAATCAAAGTAGGTAATTCTTTTCGAAACGGAGGGAGTATGACGAAACCAATTTAGGTTCTAGGTAAGGATTCAAATTATTGCGAAGGGAAGGGGTTAGACACCCTTTAGAATCTACAAATGTGGTTCCCGGCCAGACTTAGGTTTATTAAAAAAAGAAAAAAGAAAAAAAATCAATGCATGCAAATACAAATATAAAATATATATTAAAATAATATAATGCGTATGCTATCGTAAAATATATATATAAGCAAAATATATAAATATGTGCGTAAAGACAAAATTGAATAAAGAAAAATTATTTTAAGA
>NW_025871581.1:551-1118 GCF_002878395.1 Capsicum annuum
AATTTTCAAGAAAAAAATAGGAAACCTATTTATTTATTAACAAGTACTCCCTCCGTTTAAAAAGAAATGACTTACTTTCCTTTTTAGTTCGTTTAAAAAGGAATGACCCCTCTCATTTTTTTGGCAATACTTTAATTTAAACTTTCCAAATGGCATGTTTATGACCACAAGATTAAAGGACATTTTGATACATTTGACACTACTTTAATCTAAGGCTACAAGATTCAAAAAATTTCTTTATTTTCTTAAACTTTGTGCCAAATCAAAGTAGGTAATTCTTTTCGAAACGGAGGGAGTATGACGAAACCAATTTAGGTTCTAGGTAAGGATTCAAATTATTGCGAAGGGAAGGGGTTAGACACCCTTTAGAATCTACAAATGTGGTTCCCGGCCAGACTTAGGTTTATTAAAAAAAGAAAAAAGAAAAAAAATCAATGCATGCAAATACAAATATAAAATATATATTAAAATAATATAATGCGTATGCTATCGTAAAATATATATATAAGCAAAATATATAAATATGTGCGTAAAGACAAAATTGAATAAAGAAAAATTATTTTAAGA
>NW_025871582.1:0-511 GCF_002878395.1 Capsicum annuum
GATCATACCAGCACTCCAAATTTTATTATGCCTCTTTCTCCTGCGCCGCCAGTCACACACCGCACGCGCGCCCCTGCGCCTTGCCCCCTTTCTCATTCCGCCAAGAGGAAAAACAAAAAGATTCGTCGATCGAACGGGCAAAATTAAACCGAATTTTTAAGGAAAAAAAAAAGATGGGATGCAACACGAGGACTTCCCAGGGGGTCACCCATCCTAGTACTACTCTCGCCCAAGCACGCATAACTTAGGAGTTCTGATGGGATCCGGTGCATTAGTGCTGGTATGATCGCATCCGTCATTTCCAGCACTCCAAATTCTATTATGCTTCATCTCCTACGCCGCCCGTCACACCACGCACGCACGCCCCTGCGCCTTGCCCCCTTTCTCGTTTCCGCCAAGAGGAAAAATAAAAAGATTCGCCTATCGAACCGGCAAAATTAAATTGAATTTTAAAGCGAAAAAAAAAAGGGATGCAACACGAGGACTTCCCAGGGGGTCTCCCATCCTAGTA
>NW_025871582.1:611-1725 GCF_002878395.1 Capsicum annuum
CCCTGCGCCTTGCCCCCGTTCTCGTTTCCGCCAAGAGGAAAATCAAATAGATTCGCCGATCGAACCGGCAAAATTAAATCGAATTTTAAAGGAAAAAAAAAGAATGGATGCAACACGAGGCCTTCCCAGGGGGTCACCCAGCCTAGTACTACTCTCGTCCAAGCACGCTTAACTTCGGAGTTCTGATGGGATCCGGTGCGTTAGTGCTGGTATGATCACATCTGTCAATCCCAGCACTCCAAATTCTATTATGCCTCTTTTTCCTCCGCCGCCCGTCATACCCCGCACGCGCGCCCCTGCGCCTTGCCCCCGTTCTTGTTTCCGCCAAGAGGAAAAATAAAAAGATTCGCCGATCGAACCGGCAAAATTAAATCAAATTTTAAAGGAAAAAAAAAAAGGGATGCAACACGAGGACTTCCCAGAAGGTCACCCATCCTAGTACTACTCTCGCTCAAGCACGCTTAACTTCGAAGTTCTGATGGGATCCGGTGCGTTAGTGTTGGTATGATCGCATCGGTCATTCCCAGCTCTCCAAATTCTATTATGCTTCATCTCCTCCGCCGCCCGTCACACCCCGCACGCGCGCCCCTGCGCCTTGCCCCCTTTCTCGTTTCCGCCAAGAGGAAAAACAAAAAGATTCGCCGATCGAACCGGCAAAATTAAACGAATTTTAAAGAAAAAAAAAAAGGATGCAACACAAGGACTTCCCAGGGGGTCACCCATCCTAGTACTACTATCTCCCAAGCACGCTTAACTTCGGAGTTCTGATGGGATCCGGTGCGTTAGTGCTGGTATGATTTCATCCGTCATGCCCAGCACTCCAAATTTTATTATGCCTCTTTCTCCTGCGCCGCCAGTCACACACCGCACTCGCGCCCCTGCGCCTTGCCCCCTTTCTCATTCCGCCAAGAGGAAAAACAAAAAGATTCGTCGATCGAACGGGCAAAATTAAACCGAATTTTTAAGGAAAAAAAAAAGAAGGGATGCAACACGAGGACTTCCCAGGGGGTCACCCATCCTAGTACTACTCTCGCCCAAGCACGCTTAACTTTCGAGTTCTGATAGAATCCGGTGCGTTAGTGCTGGGATGATCGCATCCGTCAATCCCAGCACT
>NW_025871583.1:0-1876 GCF_002878395.1 Capsicum annuum
CACTTGCAACTCCAGAAACAAAGTGGAAAACAAAATAGTGCTAACCCGGGGTCTTCTCCTCGTCTAAAAGCACGTTCAACTTCAGAGTCACCAGTGTGATTGCGAAACCAATCCTGAAAATAATGATAAATGTTATGTCTAAAGAATTAAAGAAATCCAAACAACAAAATTTCTTATAAGACAAAAGAGTTTACCCTCAGGCTACCAACAAAAATCTGAATGACAGAAGCACCAGCTTGAGCAGCAGCAACAGCTTGACAAAAGCTAAGAAGTCGAGACAAAAGTTTCTAATAGACTTAGGTTAGAAAAGGAAATTCCAAGCATTCACCTGCAAGATATATTGCATGTGGACTTTAAATGGAATTGGAAGTGCCATGGTTTTGATCGCTTTTACTGCCGTTCTTAGTTTTGGATCTAGTGGCACCTGCAAATGAAAAAGTGTTATTGCCTGTTGACCCCGTTAGAGAAAAAAGCTGCTAAGGAACCTCTGGTGCGACTTGTAGGGGATTGAATTTCACTTTCATCAATTGCTGAATCAGTTAACTCACTGGAAGCATGAGAATTTGATTCCGACTCAGCACATGCTGGTTCTGAAGGGGAACATTCCGTTTCCGCTTCCATTGATGGATCAGTGACTTCAGAATCTGTTACATCATCAAGAAAATAAAGTTACAAAACATTCAATAGAACCAAATAATGCATTGTTGCCCGCCTCTTCCCATCATAGATCATCAGATACAATAATCTGCACCATGTTTGCACATTGACTTTGTAAGTTTTCTCAATCCATTTTGCTTCTAGCCTCTTTATATATTTCCAGCTCTCTCGCCAATTGACTTGAGAGCCTTCTTATCAGTATCTACATCTTAAGTGTACCAAATTCTGAAAACCCCCATCATATGGATTTTTAAAAGGAATAGTAGTGAAGGATCAACTATCGATATAAGGTACTACGACATGATGTCTTGTAACAACTGCTACCTCCTCTACATTGTTTTTAAATTCTTTCGCGGGAATTAAAACATAAATGAACCATATAACTCATAGAGACAAGCATGAAGCTCTGATGCCCTCCGTCATAAAAGTTTCAAAATGAGAACCTTATAAATAAAACATAAAATAGTAATAGCTGAATAAACAGTCAATTGACTAGGAGAAAATTACCTTCTGTAATTTCAGATTCATCAATTTCGTCTTCTTCTTCTTTTTGAGCCACCGTGATGCACTCCATGCTGTCCACTTTCTGTTGATGGCTTTGAGCATTTTTGGCAGTAATTTCTTGTTCCTTCCTCTCAATGTGGAACTTATTCAACTTTTCCACAAACTCCTCAATGCATGATTTGAGTTCAGGTTTAGCAAACTTCTTCCCCAAATTGAAGACATTCAAACAGGCAAATAAAGCTTTAACATTGTGAAATGAATTCCCAATAACTTCCAAAAACTAGTCCAAGCCAAAAGCCTTGTGATGCCACAACAAATTTTACCTTGTTGATAATAGTTTGAAAATTATCCATCACAACGTCTTCAGATAAGGCACGTTCGTTCATACGTTTTGAAAAACTCTATCAGCTTTCGCATGCTCTTATCAGTGTATGATAGCAGAGATAGGCAATAAGATATGTACTCGTATAGCCTAATATCTGCATAAAAGAGCATGTTAACATGCAGAAGTTTCTCTGGTGATAATTCAAATAGCAAATCAGAAACTCACCAAAATCTATTCATTCAAAGGTCTCCTAATTATAATTTTTCTATTAAATTTTTGCAAAGGTACTCCTAGAAATACTGTAAACACGCCTTCCATAATAGCATAAAAGCTGAGTATGAAAGCAAATATCAGATGAAGCATCCACAAAGCCATGGTACCAAATAGTAC
>NW_025871584.1:0-2131 GCF_002878395.1 Capsicum annuum
ATATGCTGGGTATTCTCCTGACTGAATGTATCGCTTGATATCCAAGAATCAGGGTTCTCCATCGAGCTCTTCTTCTACCGTATTGCAGTAAGCATGCTGATCATGACTCTGTATATGCATTGTGATGTAGGCTTTATCAGGATGTTGGAGCATTGAAGACAAAGTGGCTAAAGCATCAGCAATTTCATTATGAATCCTTGGAATATGCCTAAATTTTACTCACAAACTGTTGACATAGCTCCTGCAAGCATTGTCGATACGGGATGAGCTTCAAAATTTGCGTCTCCCAATCGCCTTGAATTTGATGGACGAGCAAATCCGAATCCCCCAACACCAATAATTCTTGGACTCCCATATCAACAGCTAACCTCAAACCAAGAATGCAGGCTTCATACTCTGCCATATTATTAGTACAGTAGAATCGAAGTTGTGCTGTTATCGGGAAATATTATCCCGATTCAGAGATAAGAACCATACCTATTCCGATTCTTTTCATACTGATGGCTCCATCGAAGAACAACTTCTAACCTGGATCAGCATCTATAACGACTTCATCAACATACGACACTTCTTCATCAGGAAAATATGTCTTTAATGGCTCGTACTTTTCATCGATGGGATTCTCAGCAAGATGATCTGCCAAGGCTTGGTCTTTCATGGCGGTTCGAGTCATATATACAATGTCGAACTCGGTAAGCAAAATTTGCCACTTTGCCAATCGACCTGTCTGCATAGGCTTCTGAAAGATATACTTCAAAGAATTTATGTGGGAGATGAGATAAGTAGTATAGGATGAGAGATAATGCTTAAACTTCTGTGCTACCCAAGTTAGGGCACAACACGTCTTTTCAAGAAGAGTATACCTGGCCTCATATGCGGTGAACTTCTTGCTAAGATAATAAATAGCCTGCTCCTTTTTGCCTGTGACATCATGTTGACCCAGGACACAACCAAAAAAATTGTCCATGACTGATAAATATAATATCAAAGGCCTACCAGACTCCGGGGGTACCAGCACGGGTGGATTTGACAAATATCTTTTGATTCGATCGAACGCTTCCTGACATTATTCAGTCCATTTTACCGCAACACTCTTTTTCAGCAACTTGAATATGGGCTCACAAGTGGTTGTGAGTTGAGCAATAAACCTGCTAATGTAGTTCAGTCTACCAAGCAAACTCATCACCCTCATCCTATTCTTGGGTGGGGGCAAATCCTAAATGGCTTTAATTTTGTAGGGATCCAATTCAATCCCACGACGGCTGACAACAAACCCCAACAACTTTCCAGACAAAACTCCAAATACACATTTTGCCGGGTTGAGTTTGAGATTATACATGTGAAGCCTTTCAAAGAACTTTCTTAAATCTTTAACATGGTCAGCCCGACTTTTCGACTTAATAATCACATCATCCACGTATACCTTAATCTCCTTATGCATCATATCATGAAACATAGTGGTCATGGCTCTCATGTATGTTGCTCCAGCATTCTTCAAACCGAACGGCATCACTCGATAACAATAGGTCCCTCATGGTGTGATAAAAGACGTCTTCTCCGCGTCTTCATCATCCATAATGATCTGGTGATATCCAGCATAGCAATTCATAAAAGAGGCAACCTCGTGTTTAGAACAGTTATCTAGTAAAATATGGATGTTGGGCAGTGAAAAATCATCTTTCGGACTTGCTTTGTTCAAATCACGGTAATCAACACACACTCGAATTTTGCCATCTTTCTTTGGTACGAGAACAACATTGGATAACCACATGGGATAACGAGCCACTCGAATTACTTTGGCTTCAAGTTGTTTTATGATTTCCTCTTTGATTTTAATACTTACATCAGTTTTAAACTTCCTCAACTTCTGTTTGACAAGAGAGAACGCGGGATCAGTTGGCAATTTGTGAGCCACTAATTCAGTGCTTAAACCAGGCATATTATCATAAGACCATGCAAAAACATCCTTATAATCAATTAATGATTGAATCATTCCATCTTTTAGCTGCGGCAAAGCATGTACACTAATTTTAGTTTCCCTAACATCTTCTTGATCCCCTAGATTTATTGGCTCAGTCTCATTCAAATTAGGATTCGGTTTGTCTTCAAACTGTTTCAACTCTTTGCTTAT
>NW_025871585.1:0-3761 GCF_002878395.1 Capsicum annuum
TTTGTCAAATACAACATTAACCCAATCAAATCGAATTACACTTGGTGTGATTTAACATCTAAAAACAACTCATTCTTTTGTTTCAAAAAATTGAACTTTTATTCTCAAAAAAAAATCTTACCCAAGACACAACATTTCTCAAATGTTGTAATCAGGGTCTAATTAATTCTCAGCTTCTAAAGACCAACTCCCCTTCAGACGATCATCATCCATCTATTATAAGGGAGGACAACCAATTATTACTGAATTGCCAAGGAGTACAAAAATAAATACGTTAAACTAAAATTGCCAAAGAGGGTGAAAATAAGAACTTTAAACTGAAACAATACGCAAAAAATGCCTTCAGGGAAAATTGCAGCATAATTTCAATTTATTAACTTACTAACTATTATAGACCTAACATTTTGAATAGCTAGAAAATAGGAAATCACCCAAACAATACAAACAAAACAAAATATGAAGATAAAAATTGTCTTAAAAGTATAAAACAAAAGAAAGCAGAAGAGGAATGAGAGTTCCACCACCCCACACTTAAAATGAAGCACTGTCGTAGTGCTTGCAAAATAAGCATAGTGTGAAGTGGAAGTTACTCCCTGATCATATTTCGTCCAAGCTACCATCATCTCCCGAATCTAGATCCTTAGCATCCTCCTCCTCTAAGTCATCATCTGAGCACTGGTCCTCGCATGAAGAATCTATAAACCAAATATCCAAGTTATGATCTCATCTGTCTGAGTCTAATGCTCGAGCATAGTCAATGTCAGGCCATAGGCATCATTCCCCTTAGTGCGGGATACATCAATGGTTTTAGTAACTACAGAAGGATGATAGTCCATAGCCTCCTCTTCTACACCTTCATTGCGCATAAATCTGATCACCAAGCCCCCAAAACCATACATATGCTTCAGATTAAGCATTTCCTTCTTCATACCTATGAAAATCACAATCCCAACAATCACATCGATATTATCTCACATTAAATTATATATCAAACACACCCTATCATATGTCATATATTTTATGTGAGTGGCCTGAAGTAAACATGCATAGATAATCTTTGCCCATATTTGGGCCTCCCTGTTCATATGGATAAATGGTAATTTTAGGTGAGTGTTGCTTCCTCTTTTGCATATCCATTTTTTTGTTCAACGAGTGCCACATAACAAATGGCAAATATGAGCATACAGTGATTCGATATAAATCTATTTCAGGGGCTCAAGATCAACTTCTAGTGTCCTGAGGAGTACATTCAAAGTATGAGCATTGAAAATAATGAACTGTCCTTGAATCTTCGTATTTGGCTCCAATCCCTCAATGAAAGTATGAATAAGAACATCATTGGACTGATGATTGTAAGGGCAATTTCTGAGCAAACCCTTAAATCTCTCCCAAGCTTGGTAGAGATCCTCTCTTTTTTTCTGTCTAAAACTCAAGATCTCGCTTCTCAAGCATGCAGTCTTCCCAGATAGAAAGAATCAAAAAAGGAACTTTTGAGCTAGATCTTCCCATGAAGTAAAAGAGAGTGGTGATTTAGCATGTAACCATCTTTTTGCTTCCCCCATTAGAGAGAAAGGAAAGAGTGTTAATCTAACATAATCAGAATTCACCCCTTCAGTAATGTAAGTATCACTTATTTCCAGGAATGTCTGTATGTGATACTATAGATCTTCATGTGAAAGGACATAAAATTGCCCTGCTGAATTCAACAATTGCACCATATTCTGCTTCAATTCAAATTGACCACATAGTTTAGGCTTGAGAATACTGTTTGTCACATAGTTCGTGAGTGGATTGCCACCTCATGAATAGGTATAGTAGTTCGATGAGCAGGAACAATTGGGATAACCTAAGGTGAGACATTTCCTGTATTTAGATCGACTAGTTTATTTCTTTGTCCAGTCATTCTTCACATTTGTTGAAAGATCTGCTCTAGTTCTACAAAAGGCTCTACCAACTCTTTATCTCTTGCCAGTCCTGTACTCAACTAAACCTGCAAAAATTCAGCCGCTAAGATCGAGTTTTTAACACTTAAACATAATATAAAAAACTAAAAATTTAGCAATTTACTAATTATACTAGTCCCTACCAATAGAGCCAAAAACTTTTTGTGGCTTAGACGCACACACAAGTGCAGGTCATTGTACAAGCAGTATAGTGACTTAGATAGTCAGATATCGTTCCCACGAGGACTAAGCAACTAGAAATTTAACCAAATTTTAGTTTGAGACAATGGGTATTAAGTGTTGTAAAGTATCAAGGTGATTTTTAAATTTAGAATAAAAATGTAAATTAATAAATAAGAAATAATAAGTTGTGACAAAGAAAAGCACGGGACAGTTGTAAAAAATAATGGTGAGAATTCTAGGGTTGAGGATTTTTGAACAATCACACAACTCTCTATTCCTATAGCAGTCTAATTTGTTATCGGGTTGTTGATTCACAAAATTTATGCTATGATTTTAGTCTCCCGACCTCAAATCTTCTATCTATTGAATATTGCAGCTACAACTCCAGCAGAAATACAATAATTTTTCTAGATTCATAAAGTTATCTTCGTGCAATTAAACCAAACAAGGCTTCTATGTAGATCCCTATCCTAGATGCTAATTCAAATCCCTTCCTTTCAGCTTGTTGCCCTACCAAATACAACTTTCCAAACATGCTTTTCGACCTTTTCCAGTCTTTACAATACTCTAACTAATCAACTCACAACGTCAATCCTCATGTGTTTCCCATTATGCATCAAATTTAGCAAAAATGCATTAATAATTCATCCTGCATCACTAATCATGTCCATTAGCTCATATCATGTAATTGCACACTAAATTTAATAAAAATACATGTTTAGCTCATAAAACTAGGACTATTGTGGATGAATATTGATTTTCAAACATATAAATCTGTCCAAGATCAAGCATGCATATTGATATTTTCACCAATCATAAGAGTATTCAATATATATATACTCAAAAAAGTTGAATCTTTGTCAGAGAAAGTGGTTGGATTTGTTAAAAGATTATGACATGAATGTGATCTATCATTTGGGTAAGAAGAATATAGTAGCAGATGCATTGAGTAGACTGTTTGTGGGTAGGGTGGCCCATGTGACAAAAGAAGAGTAATAGTTGGCTAATGAAGTGCATAAATTAGCTTGATTAAGTGTATGTTTACTTTATATGTAGATGGGTCAGTAGTGGTTTAGAATGATTCAGAATCATCCTTAGTGGTGGAAGTAAAAGAGAAGTAGTGTAGTGATCCTTAGCAAGGTATTGGATGTAATTTAGTTGCATAAGATTAAGGTTTTCTCAAAAGAGAGAGATGGTTCCTTCACTATAAAGGTTGGCTATGTGTTCTCATTGTTAATAGATTGAGATATAGGTTATTAGCGAAATCCCACATTTCTGAGTTTTTGATTTACCCTGGTGCTACTAATATGTATTGCAACCTACGAGAAATTTATTGTTGGAACAGTATAAAGAGAGGCATAGCACAATTTGTGGCCAAGTGTCCCAATTTTCAAAAAGTAAAAATTGAGCATCAAAATCTAAGAGGTATACTTTGGTCAATTGGGATTCCTAGTTGAAAGTGGGAGGTCACTAATATGGATTTCGTTATTGGACTTCATCGAACCAAACATCAGTATTATTAAATTTATGTCATCATGGATTGAATGACCAAATCAACCCATTTCTTACCATTAAGGACCTCATATATAATGGAGGATTATGCTTAGAAGTATATTCGCGAGTTAGTAAGGCTCA
>NW_025871585.1:3861-6010 GCF_002878395.1 Capsicum annuum
CGCTGTGATGTATTTCAAAGAAAATTGGGATGATCATTTACCTTCAATTGAGTTTTCCTGTAATAATAGTTAGCATTCTAGTATTCATATGGCTCTATTCAAAGCATTGTACGGAACATGGAGAAAGTTTAATTAATTTGTGAGAGATTGAAAACCAAGTCATCAAAAATCATATGCATATGTGAGTAGAAGGGAATGACTGGATGTTTTTAAGGTGTCTCCCATAAGGGAAAAATAAGATTTGGAAAGAAAGAAAATCTTAGTTCTCGATATATTCGTCCTTCTTAAATAGTGAAGTGCATTGGAGAAGTAGCTTATGAATTAGACCTTCCCTCAAAATTAGTCATTGTCTATCCAGTTTTCCATATGTTGATGTTAAGAAGGTGCATTGGGGTCCTATCTTTAGTAGTGCTGTAAAGACTATTGGGGTGAAGGATGTCCTCTCCTATGAAGAGATTCCAGTTCAAATCCTTTATTGACAAGTTCTAAGGTAAAGGAATAAAAAATTTGCTATAATGAAAGTTCTTTGTATAAATCAAATAATTAAGGGAGTGACTTGGGATGCAAGTTAGAAGTGATAACTCGATATCCTCACTAATTCACTTCTGGCACATAGTTAGTATAAGGTAATTTCCCAACTCTATTCTATTCACAAGTACCCTTTCTATTACCTGATGAAGTTTTCATTGAATGAGTCATTTCAGTTATAAGTTGATGCTTGAGGTGAAAGATTTTAGTCTTAGAGTAAAAAGAGTTTCATATCTTAATCTGGAAAGCCTATGAGATAGTTGTTATTCCTTTTTGATGTTCATTCAAGGACGAATGGTCCCAAGGAGGAGATAATTTAGACCGCCAATTTCAATGATTTTATTTTAACCCTTTGTGCTTTGTGGTGATTTCTAAGTTGAAATATGATAAGGAATGATAAGGGGAACATAAGGAAGTGCTTTGGAATTTTTAGAACAGGTTTGGGGTCATTTTAGAAGCCAAAACTAGTGAGGGTTCTTGATAAAATCATGCCACACTCTGGGCATAACGCGATAAGGGCGTACCATCCCTAAGGGCGCAATTATGTCAATTTCATTTTTTTAAGTTTGGATCGGGGGATTTTGGGTCTTTTATCTATTAAACAACTTCCCAATCATATTTAACACAATTTCCATCCTCATAACTCAGATTAAAATTACTTTTCTTCTCCCAAAACCCATAAGAATACAAAAGGAGAGTTTTCAACGAATTTAAGCTTTCAAAGTTCCAATTCAAGTTTCCCTCAAATAATTCACTAAATCTAGTGGCATATTATGTTTTCAGACTTATCAACTTATTTGTCTATTTTAAGGTGAATTTCATAGATATAATACGAGCAATAGTATGATTTTTGGGAGCAGTATCTAGAACTGAGAGGGGAATGTTGGTTTAGTACATCCTATTTCCTAGAAACTACATGCCTCCATAGGTTATTTTAAGCTTGTCCAACTAGGAATGTAGCTTTTCTATAATACCTAGTGTCTGGAAGTTTCTATGCATCATACGACTCACTCTCTTGAGTCATACATACATCATACGAGAAGTATGTTGTAGTTGTATCCAAGGTAGTGTGGCATGGTGGGCATTCTGTTGAAGGTATGACTTGAGCCTTAGACTGGTAATATCATCATATGAGTGGTATAGAGGAAATTCATAAGTTTATCAGTGTAGGTTCCTTAATATTTTGTCCAAGGTACGAGTAGGGGCTACAAGTAGTATGGAGATGACACAAGTCATATATTACCACTTATATGATGAACAGTGTATACCATCCTTGATTTTACCAAGCTTACAAGTTGATGGACTTAGTCATACCTGACCATACGAGTAGTATGTTTGACTAGTAAAGACTGGCGAGCAATTTTTGTAAAGTTTAATTAAAGGACTCTTTGGTCTTTTACCCTATTATAACTCCCAAGCCACGACCCATAATCCTCTAAGAGGAGTTATTTCCATCTATTCCTCAATATAATAACAACACTTTCCTCCTACCATCCTCAAGAACATCAAGATTAGGGTTTTCTTTCAATAAGTCACCTTTCAAATCCAAAAGTTCAAGCTCTTTTGACAAGTAAAGAAATTTTAGGTATATGGGATTTATGAACAAGGTTATTCTTTCATC
>NW_025871586.1:0-1504 GCF_002878395.1 Capsicum annuum
TAAAATCCCATTTTTCAGGAGGGTCCTGAGCATAAAATAGAATCTCATTTTTCAGGAGGGTCCTGAACAAAAGGTAAAGTCCCATTTTTCAGGAAGGTCCTGAACAGGAAGTAAAATTCCATTTTTCAGGAAGGTCCTGAACATAAAGCAAAATCCCATTTTTCAGAAGGGTTCTGAGCATAAAGTAGAATCCCATTTTTCAGAAGAGTCCTGAACAAAAGGTAAAGTCCCATTTTTCAGGAGGGTCCTAAACAGGAAGTAAAATCTCATTTTTTAGGAGAGTCCTGAACTGAAAGTAAATTCCCATTCTTCAGGAGGGTCCTGAACAGAAAGTAAAATCCCATTTTTCAGGAGGGTCCTGAACATAAAGTAAAACCCTATTTTTCAGGAGGGTCCTGAGCATAAAGTAAAATCCTATTTTTTAGGAAGGTCCTAAACAAAAGGTAAAGTCCCATTTTTCAGGAGGGTCCTGCACAGGAAGTAAAATTTCATTTTCCAGGAGGGTCCTGAACATAAAGTAGAATCCCATTTTTCAGGAGGGTCCTGAACAAAAGGTAAAGTCCCATTTTTTAGGAGGGTCCTGAACAGGAAGTAAAATCCCATTTTTCAGGAGGGTCCTGAACTAAAAGTAAATTTCCATTCTTCAGGAGGGTCCTGAACAGAAAGTAAAATTCCATTTTTGAGGAGGGTCCTGAACATAAAGTAAAATCCCATTTTTCAGGAGGGTCTTGTACATAAAGTAGAATCTCATATTTTCAGGAGGGTCCTGAACAAAAGGTAAAGTCCCATTTTTCAGGAGGGTCCTAAACAGGAAGTAAAATCCCATTTTTCAGGAGGGTCCTGAACATAAAGTAAAATTCCATTTTTCAGGAGGGTCCTAAGCATAAAGTAAAATCTAACGGATGTGCATTTCCAATGGCAGCTGAATTAAGTGAAGCGAATTTGCCCCTATTTCAACAAAGAATATTTGTCAGTTAAAAACTTAGTGGTGGCTTGCAGCTTTTGGCTTCTCAGGTATCTGCCTCAGCATTCGTTCCTTTCATCTTTGCCCCGATTCGCTGACACTTGCCCTGTCTTGCCGCATTATTGCCCCGAATCCAGATTGAGGGAAATGAGTTCTGACTCGAACAATGGGTTTCCAATTTACCATGCCCCTGAGGTGCACTCTTTTCCCAAATCTGAATGCTTCCACAAATCCAATAGCCTGTCGGTTGATAGACTTCCTTTGCTTCGTGTTGAATTACGATCATATTTCTTTCATGTGCTGGTCCTTGGCTTTTCCTCAAATAATTGGAAAGACTGGTAGTAAATTTTAAAATCCTTTCTCGCTTGTTTTGATAGAGACTCGACTTAAAATGTAAAGAAATGATGGTGACTTTTATTTTGATAAATGACATAAAAAGACAAAAAGCATGAATATGTAAATGAAAGAAAAGGCAATGTCCCATATTCAAAAAGAAAACTTATCTGAATATGACAACCAACTCCAATGAGTATGACAGGC
>NW_025871587.1:0-454 GCF_002878395.1 Capsicum annuum
AAGATTTAAGAACTGATTCGCACGGGACTGACGAGTCTCATATGGAAGATAATGATCAATAAATGCCTCTTTGAACTCTTTCCAGGTAGCTGGGGGTGCATCAATGCCCCTTGACCATTTCCAGTCTTCATACCAATATATAGCCTCACCTTTGAATCTATACGCGGCTAACTCCACTGTCTCTTTTCCCAATACATGCATCACCTCTAGGGCCCTTTGGATCTGATCAATAAAGTCTTGTGGGTCCTCGTTAAGATCTGATCCGATAAAAGTGGGAGGATCCATCTTAAGAAAATCCTGTGTTCGAAGGGTAGCCGCCCTATCTATACCACTAGGACCTGCAGTAGGAATGGCTTGCCCTTGAGCTTGCCCAGCAACTATACGAGTCAAAAGTTGCACTGCATTTCTAAGATCTTGATCAACAGCATTAATAGATGGCTCTGGGGATATAGTT
>NW_025871587.1:554-1334 GCF_002878395.1 Capsicum annuum
GGTCTGGCAGAAAATTGAGGTCTAAAACCTCCCTGTGGCGCCATAAATTGCCCTGTAGATCTGGCCCTCTTAGAAGATCAACTTTCAAATTCCTGTGTTCTTCTTCTTTGCCTCTGATCTTCCATTTTCTGTGCAAATGCTTGGATCCTAGCTATATCCATGTCTTTATTCAGTGCAGCAATAGTACAATCCCTAACCAAATACGGATCCAATCCAACCACATACCGATGAACTCTGTCATCCATAGTAGCTATAACATTAGGAGCATATCTGGACAAAGAATTAAATCAAAGACTATACTCCCTCATACTTGTATTACCCTGTCAAAGATTTAAGAACTGATTCGCACGGGACTGACGAGTCTCATATGGAAGATAATGATCAATAAATGCCTCTTTGAACTCTTTCCAGGTAGCTGGGGGTGCATCAATGCCCCTTGACCATTTCCAGTCTTCATACCAATATATAGCCTCACCTTTGAATCTATACGCGGCTAACTCCACTGTCTCTTTTCCCAATACATGCATCACCTCTAGGGCCCTTTGGATCTGATCAATAAAGTCTTGTGGGTCCTCGTTAAGATCTGATCCGATAAAAGTGGGAGGATCCATCTTAAGAAAATCCTGTGTTCGAAGGGTAGCCGCCCTATCTATACCACTAGGACCTGCAGTAGGAATGGCTTGCCCTTGAGCTTGCCCAGCAACTATACGAGTCAAAAGTTGCACTGCATTTCTAAGATCTTGATCAACAGCATTAATAGATGGCTCTGGGGATATAGTT
>NW_025871588.1:0-355 GCF_002878395.1 Capsicum annuum
CATTTTTCAGGAGGGTCCTGAACAAACAGTAAAATCCCATTTTCCAGAAGGGTCATGAATAGAAGGTAAAATTCCAATTTTTCAGGAGGGTCCTGAACATTAAGTAAAAATTCAGGGGGGTCCTGAACATAAAGTAAGATCCCATTTTTCAGAAGGGTCCTGAACATAAAGTAAAATCCCACGGATGTGCATTTCCAATGGTAGCTGAATTAAGTGAAGCGAATTTGCCCCTATTTCAACAGAGAAAATTTGTCAGTTAAAAACTTAGTGGTGGATTGCAGCTCTTGGCTTCTCAGGTATCTGCCCCAGCACTCGTTCCTTTCATCTTTGTTCCAAATCGCTGACACTTGCCCTA
>NW_025871588.1:455-2380 GCF_002878395.1 Capsicum annuum
TCAGGAGGGTCCTGAACATAAAGTAAAATCCCATTTTTCAGGAGGATCCTGAACTAAAAGTAAATTCCCATTCTTCAGAAGGGTCCTGAACAGAAAGTAAAATCCCATTTTTCAAAAAGGTCCTGAACTAAAGGTAAAGTCCTATTTTTTAAGAGGGTCCTGAACAGAAAGTAAAATCCCATTTTTCAGGAGGGTCCTGAACAAACAGTAAAATCCCATTTTCCAGGAGGGTCATGAACAGAAGGTAAAATTCCAATTTTTCAGGAGGGTCCTGAACATAAAGTAAAAATTCAGGGGGGTCCTGAACATAAAGTAAGATCCCATTTTTCAGAAGGGTCCTGAACATAAAGTAAAATCCCACGGATGTGCATTTCCAATGGTAGCTGAATTAAGTGAAGCGAATTTGCCCCTATTTCAACAGAGAAAATTTGTCAGTTAAAAACTTAGTAGTGGATTACAGCTCTTGGCTTCTCAGGTATCTGCCCCAACACTCGTTCCTTTCATCTTTGTTCCAAATCGCTGACACTTGCCCTATCTTGCCGCATCATTGACCCAGATCTAGATTGAGGAAAATGAATTCTGACTCGAACAATGGGATTCCATTTTACCATGCCTCTGAGGTGCACCCTTTTCCCAAATCTGAATGCTTCCACGAATCCAACAGCCTATCGGTTGATAGACTTCCTTTGCTTCGTGTTGAATTATGATCATATTTCTTTCATGTGCTGGTCCTTGGCTTTTTCTCATATAATTGGAAAGAATGGTAGTAAATTTTAAAATCCTTTCTCGCTTGTTTTGACACAGACTTGACTTAAAATGTACAGAAATAATGGCAACTTTTATTTTGATAAATGACATAAAAAGACAAAAAATCACGAATATGTAAATGAAAGAAAAGGGCAATGTCCCATATTCAAAAGAAAACTTATCTGAATATGACAAACAACTCCAATGAGTATGACATGCATTTTGGATTAAGCTGCCTGATCTTCCTATCCAAACTCCCCATTTGTTGTTGAGTTCGTGCCTTTGCCGCTGAGTCGCTTCTTCAAATCTATTGGAATCATACATCACATTCAATTAACGACATCTTAAAAGACTTTCACCAACGAATCTCTTTCTTTTTAGTTTTCACGTTTCTCTTAAACTCGCCATCGCCTTACGGTGCCCGTGAGGGTTTTCACCAATAAGACTCTCTTATTTTTATTTCTCTCCACTCTCCATCGCCTTATGGTGCCTAGTTGGGTTTCCACCAATAAGATTCTCTCATTTTTATTTCGCTCAGCTTACCATCGCCTTATGATGCCCACGGGGGTTTTCACCAATAAGATTCTCTCATTTTTGTATTTCTTTCCTGATTTCTTATGCTAAGGGAGACAAGTGGTACCTCATAATGTATCATCATATCCATTGCATGCTTAACCTTAACATTATCAAAAATTGATCTGAAGGACTTTCTTTGGTTGTAACTTGGTTTTTGGATAAGGTTAGAAAATGATGGCAAGGGGTTCAAACGACACTTGAAGTGGGAGTGGGACTTACAACTTTTGGAATCGACTCAAACAACACATTAACTCATGCCCCAGTTTTGTTGACTGGGTGAATCTTAAATCTTTATTTGGTTGGACCAAGCCCGAAATAGGGCAGTCTACGTATCTCACTCCCGAGAGAGGAGAATCAGGTCGCACGTAGTTCCAAAAGCTTGTTTTTTTTTTTCGAACTCTTTCTTTTTATTCTTATTTTCTTGATATTTATCTTTGACTCTATTTTGATTTCTAAAGAGGGATATGAAAGAAAGAATAAAATGAAGCTCAAAAGGGTAAACAAAGGATGACACAATGTTTGGATAGAAGAATAAAATGCCTTCATCATATCAATCTTAAAAAAATGCAAGTACTAAACATGCAATAAAATCAACAAAGGAT
>NW_025871589.1:0-1249 GCF_002878395.1 Capsicum annuum
TCAAGACCCTCCTAAAAAATGGGATTTTACTTTCTGTTCAGGACCCTCTTGAAAAATGGGATTTTACTTTATGTTCAGGACCCTCCTGAAAAATGGGATTTTAATTTCTATTCAGGACCCTCCTGAAAAATGGGATTTTACTTTATGTTCAGGACCCTCCTGAAAAATTGGATTTTTACTTGCTGTTCGGGACCCTCCTAAAAAAATAGGAATTTACTTTCTGCTCAGGACCCTCCTGAAAAATGAGATTTTACTTTATGTTCAGGACCCTCCTGGAAAATGGGATTTTACTTTATGTTCTGGACCCTCCTGAAAAATGGGATTTTACTTTATGTTCAGGACCCGCCTGGAAAATGGGATTTTACTTTATGCTCAGGACCCTCCTGAAAAATGGGAATTTACTTTTAGTTCAGGACCCTCCTAAAAAATGAGATTTTACTTTCTATTCAGGACCCTCCTAAAAAATGGGACAATGCTTTCAAAAATGAAATACTATTTACTATAATTTTTGTTTGGGATATTGTTCGTTCTAGTTTTAATTTTGGGTTTCAGGAGCCCGCCTGAAGAACAGGGTGATGAAATAGCAAGTCAGGAACCCATCTGAAGAACAGGGTGATGAAATAGCCAGTCAGGAGACCGCCTGAAGAACAGGATGATGAAATAGCAAGTCAGGAGCCCGCCTGAAGAACATGGTGATGAAATAGCAAGTCAGGAGCCCGCCTGGAGAATAGGGTGAAGAAACGGAAAAGTCAAGCAACAAAGCAATGTAATTGAAAGCCAAGCAACAAGGTGAAAGAAATTGCAAGTCAGGAGCCCGCCTTAAGAATAGGGTGATAAAAGTCGAGTCAAGAGCCAATAGAAGCTGTATAGATAGGATTTTTGTAATTTCATTTATTTTTTAACTTGTAATTTTTATTTTTGATGTAATGACAAAGTCGCGGACCGGAACCTCGACGGAACCTCACTTGACTCTCCAACTTGGTATAGTCCACCTCCTTCCAAAAGTTGAGATACTTGTCACTCGATCCTCTCATAATGTGAGTAGGTGGGATGTCTTAAGTCAAAACCCGGTTGTCCTTCTTCCTTCTGTTTCTTTCTTTGAATAATGGTCGGGTCAAAATTCGGTCTCGTTGTCTACTTCTTTGTCTGAAAACACTGCGTGTTTACATTCAAAGGGGGCATGATGTAGACATGTAATTTTGCCCCCCCCCCTTAGAAGTTCGATTTTATTCATTTTCTACCTTAGCAT
>NW_025871589.1:1349-2744 GCF_002878395.1 Capsicum annuum
TTAACTTGTAATTTTTATTTTTGATGTAATGACAGAGTCGCGGACCGGAACCTCGACGTAACCTCACTTGACTCTCCAACTTGGTATAGTCCACCTCCTTCCAAAAGTTGAGATACTTGTCACTCGATCCTCTCATAATGTGAGTAGGTGGGATGTCTTAAGTCAAAACCCGGTTGTCCTTCTTCCTTCTGTTTCTTTCTTTGAATAATGGTCGGGTCAAAATTCGGTCTCGTTGTCTACTTCTTTGTCTGAAAACACTGCGTGTTTACATTCAAAGGGGGCATGATGTAGACATGTAATTTTGCCCCCCCCCCTTAGAAGTTCGATTTTATTCATTTTCTACCTTAGCATATCATGTACCCTCCACGATGTCATTTTTACCCACTCTTATTTTATCCTACCGTGTACCCTCACCCATGTCATTATACCCCGCAAAATACAAAAAAAAATAATAATAAACAAATAATAAAATAACTAACCTTATCTTATCCTAACAACCTACCCAATAAAAAAATAACACCTCACCACTACCCCCTACCCCACGTTACCCCACACCCCTCTCTTTTTCTTGTCAAAAAAGAAAGGCCTCAAAACACAATATATATATACATACCCACATAGACAAAAAAACAAGATGAACAGTAACAGAAGGGGAACCAAAAAAAGAAAAATCAGCTCTCTCTTTTTCTTTCTCTAAACTCACACTCTCTTTCTCCTCTAATAAACTTCGCCGGCGACCGCCGCCCTCCGTTCATTCGCCACCGGCGACGCCCAACGGAACCACCGTACCAGCCTTGACCCGACTTCAATGGCGACGGCGGGAACAGCGCCATCGTTTCTTTTCTCTCCCCTCACCGCTCTATTCACCGGCGAAACAGCCACACAGGCGAACACCATTCACCGACCGGACCCGACCCGATCTCCCAACCTGAGAATCCGACCAGCTCCGACCGCGGCGCGTCGGCCAGCTCCAGCCGCAGCTCGTCACTGCCTAGATCTGCCGCCACTGTCAACAACCACCCGCCGCCTCTCCGTCACCAGAGCTCCTAGGAGCTCGATCTGCGTTGGTTTTTGGTTTCTTGTTGTCTTTGGTTGATTTTGGTTTCGTCTATTTCATGGTTCGACGTCGATAGTGGGTTTCGAGTCGCCTTTATTGAATCTCGTTGTCATTCTTGGTTGCGTTTCGTATAGTAAAGTTTTTATTCACGGGTTTTGGAGCTATCCGGTTATTATTTTAATACCGAGTTTGGTTTTTTCGTTGTGAGGTTCTCCGATAGAGTAT
This sequence comes from Capsicum annuum, assembly GCF_002878395.1. Lineage (NCBI taxonomy): Eukaryota > Viridiplantae > Streptophyta > Magnoliopsida > Solanales > Solanaceae > Capsicum > Capsicum annuum. The sequence continues at coordinate 2,632 of NW_025871589.1, forward strand.
TTTGGTCTTCGGATTTCTTTATTATCGAGAAGGATTAGTTTCATCAAGGTCCATTTCTTCTAACCAAATCTTTAATTTATTTTGACTTTTTATTGATGTTGTTGGTGTGGATG
>NW_025871590.1:0-487 GCF_002878395.1 Capsicum annuum
ATTTTACTATTTGTTTAGGACCCTCCTGAAAAATGGAATTTTACTTTCTGTTCAGGACTCTCCTGAAAAAAGGGATTTTACATTCTCTTCAGGACCCTCCTGAAACATGGGACTTTACTTTTGGTTTAGGACCCTCCTGAAAAATGAGAATTTACTTTATGTTCAGGCCCTCCTAAAAAATGGGATTTTACCTTCTGCTGAGGACCCTCCTGAAAAATGGGACATTACTTTCTGTTCAGGACCCTCCTGAAAAATGGGACTTTACCTTTAGCTCAGGACCCGCCTGAAAAATGGGATTTTACTTTCTGTTCAGGACCCTCCTAAAAATGGGACTTTACTTTATGTTCAGGACCCTCCTGAAAAATGGGATTTTACTTTATGTTCAGGACCCTCCTGAAAATGGGGTTTTACTTTATGTTCAGGACCCTCCTGAAAAATGAGATTTTACTTTCTCTTCAGGACCCTCCTGAAACATGGGACTTTACTT
>NW_025871590.1:587-1769 GCF_002878395.1 Capsicum annuum
ACTTTCTCTTCAAGACCCTCCTGAAAAATGGGATTTTACTTTCTCTTTAGGACCCTCCTGAAAAATGGGAATTTATTTTATATTCAGGACCCTCCTGAAAAATGGGATTTTACCTTCTGCTCAGGACCCTCCTGAAAAATGAGACTTTACTTTCTGTTCAGGACCCTCCTGAAAAATAGGACATTACTTTCTCTTCAGGATCCTCCTAAAAAATGGGACTTTACTTTATGTTCAGGACCCTCTTGAAAAATGGGATTTTACTTTCTCTTCAGGACCCTCCTGAAATATGGGACTTTACTTTTTGTTCAAGACCCTCCTGAAAAATGAGAATTTGCTTTATGTTCAGGCCCTCCTGAAAAATAGAATTTTACCTTCTGCTCAGGACCGTCCTGAAAAATGGGACTTTACTTTCTGTTCAGGACCCTCCTGAAAAATGGGACTTTACCTTTAGCTCAGGACCCGCCTGAAAAATGGGATTTTACTTTCTGTTCAGGACCCTCCTGAATAATGGGATTTTACTGTTTGTTCTGGACCCTCCTGAAAATGGGGTTTTACTTTATGTTCAGGACCCTCCTGAAAAATGGGATTTTACTTTCTCTTCAGGACCCTCCTGAAACATGGGACTTTACTTTATGTTCAGGACCCTCCTGAAAAATGGTATTTTACTTTCTCTTCAAGACCCTCCTGAAAAATGGGATTTTACTTTCTCTTTAGGACCCTCCTGAAAAATGAGAATTTATTTTATATTCAGGACCCTCCTGAAAAATGGGATTTTACCTTCTGCTCAGGACCCTCCTGAAAAACGGGACTTTACTTTCTGTTCAGGACCCACCTAAAAATAGGACTTTACTTTCTCTTCAGGATCCTCCTAAAAAATGGGACTTTACTTTATGTTCAGGACCCTCTTGAAAAATGGGATTTTACTTTCTCTTCAGGACCCTCCTTAAAAATCGGAATTTACTTTATGTTCAAGACCCTCCTGAAAAATGGGACTTTACCTTCAGCTCAGGACCCTCCTTAAAAATGAGAATTTACTTTATGTTCAGGACCCTCCTGAAAAATACGACTTTACCTTCAGCTCAGGACCCTTCTGAAAAGTGGAATTCAGGACCCTCTTGAAAAATGGGACTTTACCTTCAACTCAGGACCCTCCTAAAAAATACAATCCTACTTTCTGTTCAG
>NW_025871591.1:0-1675 GCF_002878395.1 Capsicum annuum
AACCTCAACAACGATGAAACCCCAACTCGGTATCGATAAATAGTAACCCAAAATGCCTCAATAGATTTTACTTTCGTCGATAATAAAGAAAACCCAAACTTGAAATTTCGAATAGAACCTCGACAGCGACGAATCCGAACCGAATAGCGGAACAACGACCCAAAACTGATCACAACATTCCGATAAAGACCCAAACAGTATCCAAATTTTGAGAAAACAGTACGAAAACCAAAGAGTCCCAAAACCCTCGAAATCCAACAGAGAATTAAAACTAATTAAAACCGAGCTCCAATGAAAGGACAACGACAAAGACGACCAAAACAGTGGACGCTGACCAGATTTCATCCAAATATCAAAGGAAAATAAGAAGGGTTTTGGCGATTTTGAGTTGGTATCGATCAAACAATGAGAAGGAAAACCAATCGGCGAGCTTGAGGGAGACACGTGGTACCTCACAATGTATCATCATATCCATTGCATGCTTAGCCTTAACATTATCAAAAATTGATCTGAAGGACTTTCTTTGGTTGTAACTTGGCTTTCGGATAAGGTTAGAAAAGAATGGCAAGGGGTTCAAACGACACTTGAAGTGGGGGTGGGACTTACAACTTTTGGAATCGACTAAAACAACACATTAACTCATGCCCCAGTTTTTGTTGACTGGGTGAATCTTAAATCTTTATTTGGTTGGACCGAGCTTGAAATAAGGCAGCCTACGTATCTCACTCCCGAGAGAGGAGAATTAGGTCACACGTAGTTCCATAAGTTTGTTCTTTGTTTTGATTTGATTTTTTTTTTCGAACTCTTTCTTTTATTCTTATTTTCTTGACATTTATCGTTGACTCTATTTTGATTCCAAAAGAGGGATATGAAAGAAAAAAAATAAAACGAAGCTCAAACGGGTAAACAAAGGATGACACAATGTTTGGATAGAAGAATAAAATGCCTTCATCATATCAATCTTAAGAAAATACAAGTACTAAACATGCAATAAAATTGACAAAGGATAAAATATCATACATAATATCTTTTGACCGCATCAGCATTGATAGCCATTTCTGCCATTTTGCCTTCAATATCTGTCAAATATAAGGCTCCATTGGGCAACACTTTCTTCACAACGAAAGGACCTTGCCAGTTAGGGGAGAACTTGCCTTTCGCTTCAACTTGGTGAGGAAGGATACGTTTCAATGCCAACTGATCAACTTCAAAATTCCTGGGACGGACCTTTTTGTTAGATGCTTGAGCCATCCTCCTCTGATACAACTGGCCATGACACACAGACGTTAGCCTTTTTTCCTCAATCAAACTCAAATATTCCAGTCGGGTTTTGACCTATTCGTCATCAGCAATCTCTGCTTCTACAATGACTCGAAGAGAGGGAATTTCAACTTCTGCAGGGATGACTGCTTCTGTCCCATACACCAATAAATATGGAGTTGCCCCTGTTGAAGTGCGAATAGTGGTGCGATAACCTAGCAATGCAAACGACAATTTTTCATGCCACTATCTAGACCCTTGTACCATTTTTTGCAGTATCTTTTTTATATTCTTATTGGCAGCTTCTACAGCACCATTGGCCTTTGGGCGATATGGAGTAGAATTTTGATGTGCGATCTTAAACTGTTGACACACTTCTTGCATCAAATGACTATTGAGATTGGCAGCATTGTCT
>NW_025871592.1:0-2598 GCF_002878395.1 Capsicum annuum
AATATTGTGATAAGTCATGACTTTTTACAGTAATCAAGAATGTCATTAATAAATTGAGGTGAACAGTTGCGCCTTCAAATCTGCTTTATTAATTTATATAATTAAAAAATCAGAAAATTTAAATGTCATGAAGATAATTTTTTTTTTAAAAAAAAGATATATAGATTATATGTTGCAACAGATATATTATCTGATGCAACGTATATATAATCTGTTGTCCAACTCAGTGTAAAAATGGTTCCTGGAAAGAACTAATTATTTTAATAATAATAAAGCTGAAAAGTCATGACTTATCACAATATTGCTTAATTTGATTAAGTCATAACTTTTTACAGTAATCAAGAATGTCATTAATAAATGGAGGTGAACAGTTGCGATATTTTGCCTAACTCATTCAAGTTCAATCCTCTATAAATAGGTCCCTTCTTACTCAATAATTCGTTCTACTACATACTATTTATTTCTTGATCTTGTTACTCCTTCAACTACTTTCTCTTCAAAGACTTAATAGCTTTTTCTTGTCTCTGGTAAGTTTTTTTCTTGATTTTTTTGTAAATATTCATTGTATATTACATTACATTCGAATTCTTTCTTTTCTTTACTTTTATTTTTATGTGTATTTTGTCAACTTATGCGTTTTCTAGATATGGTTGATCCTGTGTGGGATGTCGCTATTTTACGAGATGCCATGCGGAAACTGCAGAAGGAGGTTCATAACCTGCATTGGGAGTTGGTCACCATCAGAGTGAGGATGCTGCGGGAGATTCGCAGGCTGGGGAGGGCGCTGCTGCTGCTAGTTGAAGATTGGCTGGCTGGCAATATAAATAATAATGATGACAATGATGAAAATAATAATTAAGCTTTTTTTTTTTTTATCTATGTATTTTTTTTGTTTGTTTTATAAAAATTTATGTTTGATGCACTTGACTTTTGGTTTCTTATTTAATTTTCGTGCTGTCTATTTCTATTTCTTAACGAATGACATGTCTACAATTAAGGAATAATTTTATTCCAGTATCAATTGCAAGAACATATGAGTTATCTGTTGGGTTTGTGACAGGAGCTGTAATTTGTTGTTAGAAACAGATTAGTAATCTGGTGAAACAGATTATTTATCTGTTGAAACAGATTACTAATTTGGTGCAACAGAATACCTGTCTATTCGATTCATATTACGGGCACCTAGAACCATAAACATGAATCCAACATGAGTCTACTGTTTCAACAGAACATTTATCTGGTGCCGCAGATAATGGATCTGTTTAAACAGATTGCTATTATGTTGCATTCATGTTCGCGTGCTAGCTATTGTTGAAAAAAAAACACTAGCAGTTACCCAGATAACAAATTCAACTAAAAAGCATAATTTGACTTACCAAAGTCTTCTCTCAAGTAAATGCCAAAGTTGAAGGTGATTTACGAAATAAAATTTGACATAAGAATTTGGTCAAAGAGCAGCAGTTGGGGTAACAACAAAAGCAACAACAACAACAACAATAACAACAATAATCAACAAGAAGAATATAAAGATGATAATGAAGTATAAGATAATGAATAAAGCAGCAACAACAATGAACAACAAATATAGCGAAGAGAGAGAAAATAACAACGAATGGGGAAAGTGAAAAAGACATCTTTTTTTCCTTCGTTTTCCGTTATATTAACTAACATTTAGATCAAAGTGTAAATTTAAAAACTTTTGAGTTATTTTGAAATTTCTAAAACTTTCTTAATCCATAATTAAGTAATTGTCACCTCTACATAATTATTAAGACTTGTGTCACCTACAACTCTTTTTAAATCTCTGTTGTCTCCTGTGGCCCAAAGCCTCGAGTAAGTTTGATTCAATTTTTAATTTTCATTACATTAATCCAGGAAAGTCAACTAAATTGGACCAAATATTGACCAAACTAGTCTAAAGAAATAGTGACCATTTTTGGTCATGTTTTTAATTGTTCTTAATTGTTTGCAAGCTGCACAACATTTGAAATTCATTTTTTTACAAAAGATATCTACTTGTGAAGAAGAAAATCTAAGCAAAGATTATAATTATATTATACAACGAAAAGAAATACAAACTATTAACGGCTATTATTTTTGAAAATTTGGTATTGTAAGGAAAGTTACCAGTACTACAAATTAGTCATTCAGTAATCAAGTTAAACTTGGTAGGAATGAAATTTATAATTTTCCTAATTATGTTTCTGTTTTTTCTTTTCCCTCTCCTTGTAAAGAATTAGTTCAAAGGTATAAAACATCTCAGATAAATCTAAATATATGATATGAAAAGTTTTATTAATTTTTATTTTTATAATAATTTGATCTTTTGGGATAAAATAATAAGATCACATTTTCTATACAACTTAATGATAAGAGACATGATAAAATGTATGCTAATTTATTGAGGGATATAAAGAATGGTAAAAATAGTTTGATTTTACCAAGTGTCAACACCCTAAACGAAAAACCTTTCATACATCAGATTAGAAATAGAACATTTCAAAATTCATTTTAATATTTCAAAATCACAGAAGGACAAAATGAAATGAATATTAAATATATCATTTTAGAATAAATTTGTACAAACAAAATATAGTA
>NW_025871593.1:0-1109 GCF_002878395.1 Capsicum annuum
CATATGATAAAATGTCATGGAATTTTTTAATAAGTGTTATGAAGAGGTTCGGTTTTTCTGGTATTGGGCTAGATATGATTTGGAGGATTATTGCCAATGCAGGTATTCCATTCTCATTAATGGAACTAGGGTGGGGTTTTTTAGCTTCTCCCATGGCCTTAAATAAGGTGATCCCCTCTCTCCTTCTCTCTTCATTATTGGCTCTGAGCTTTTATCTACAATGTTGAATAATCTAAACTCCGATGAGAATTTTACCCCTTTCAGCATGAATCACAATGGCCGTATCATTAATCATCTAGCTTACGCTGATGATATACTGATTTTTAGCGGGGGTAACAACAAGACGATCAAACTCATTAAGCATCAAATCAGGAGGTACGAAAAAGCCTCTGGCCAAAAAGTGAACAATGACGAGCTTTTTGGTAACCGCTCCAAATACTTCTCCTCATAGGATTAACAGAATGAGAAGAATGACTTGTTATATGGATAAAAAATTTCCTTTCAATTATTTGGGTTGTCCAATATATAGTGGAAAGAAAAATCTCAGCTATTTTGATAGTATGCTTGGAAAAATTGTTAATAGGCTAAATGGATGGCAAAGTAGCAAGATTTCTGATGGTGGAAAAATTACACTTATTAAGCATGTCCTGCAATCCATACCTATTTATACTCTCTCTGCCCTCAACCTACCTAAGGGTACCATCTGCCTTATCGAGATGCATTTTGTTAATTTTCTTTGGGGAACTAGTGATGGTAGAAATAAGTATCATTGGAGTAAGTGGTAAAATCTATGTTTCCCGAAAGATGAAGGGGGTGTTGGAATAAGAAGCATGCATGATATCTCCAGTTAATTGATACTTAAAAGATGGTGGAGGTTCAGGACCCAACAATCTCCTAGCTTTTACCAAAACACGCGTGAAATAGCTTACCAAATATATATGGATAAAGATAAAGAAAAAGTTACCATATATGGTATCTTGATTACCACGCAAATCCATTTAAATACATTATATGATTATATTTCTAACCAATTAGAATAATTATACTAGTCAAGTATACGTGCTTTGCACGCGTGTCTTGTGTTAATCAATAAAACTATACATCAATGA
>NW_025871594.1:0-315 GCF_002878395.1 Capsicum annuum
AACTTTTCAAGAGGTGTATTTTTTTTTCTAGAAAAATAAAGATGAAACAGAAATTATTAAGGCCAAGTCGTCCGAATTCACGGACTTTCCCTAAGGAATAATTTCCCTCACTGTACCCGGGGTTATGGAATCTTCCTTCCAGGATAAAATGTCCTTCAATCCGACTATAGCGGTACCTCAAATAGGCGGATTCTTCGAACGCACTCAACGGGTTGAATGATCACACACAGAGTTTTTGTTAAGACAAGAAGAAGTTTGTAATCTGAATTTTTTTCTGTTCCAAAACCTGTGGATGAAATCAGGTTTTTATAGCCA
>NW_025871594.1:415-1296 GCF_002878395.1 Capsicum annuum
CCCCTCACTGTACCCGAGGTTATGGAATCTTCCTTCCAGGATAAAATGTCCTTCAATCCGACTATAGCGGTACCTCAAATAGGCGGATTCTTCGAACGCACTCAACGGGTTGAATGATCACACACAGAGTTTTTGTTAAGACAAGAAGAAGTTTGTAATCTGAATTTTTTTCTGTTCCAAAACCTGTGGATGAAATCAGGTTTTTATAGCCAAGAGATGCCTCTTCTGAAAAGAGACAATGGTCCATCTTAGAGGTGTGATGTTTTTGAAAATGCATGTCTGTTTACCCAAAACAGTGCAGTATTTTGCTGAAACAGTGCACCAGTTCAAAACAGTGCATTACTTCATTGAAGAGTTGCATCTGTTCGAACGAACGTATTAGTTCAGGAAACATTGTTTCAAAAATCTGCACCAATTCAGAAACAAACACAGAAGCAGTGCATCAGTTCGCAAAATAGTGCAACGATTCGTTGAAACAGTGGCACCAGTTCACTTCGAATATTGCATCTGTTACACTTTTCGGATTGAATTTATTTATTTTATTTCTGTCAAGTAGAATTTGTCCAAAATGATAGATCTCATCGAGAATCCGAAGCCGAAGCCGAAGCCGAGCTGATCCGAGCGACGACGATGACGGCGCGAGGCATCTATTATTTCTTGCCTCACTTGCCATGTGGAGTAAGTATTCATCAATATAAACACTCTCAAGTTCTCTTCTTCCGCCAATGTGGGAGAAAGAGTAAACTTGCCAATTTGGGAGTACACTTTCCATTTTAGTGTCTCCTTCCCTCCACCTTTTTGCTCTCTATTTTTTCATTCACACTTCTTTCATCTACTATGAACCCAACAATCCCCCACATGAATGGGAAATGACTAATTTT
>NW_025871595.1:0-1031 GCF_002878395.1 Capsicum annuum
ACTCTGAAGATTCAGGTGAGTCTTCCATTATAGAGAATAAACTAGCTCTGGTTTCTTCTGAGAGATCTAGCTGGTTTATTTTCTTCTTTTTATTGGACTTGCAATCCTTCGCCCTGTGGCCTGTCTTGCCACAAGTCCAACAAGTATCTTTAGCCTTAGAGGTTTTTCGCTTGGTGGATTTTCTACTTGGTTTATAAGAATCTCGTTTGAAGGGTTTCTTACTAGAGGTAGCCTTCTTGTGAGGTTTGGAGGTCCTTTTCTTATGCTTTTTGCCAGGGCTGGTGAATCCATAGTCTTGGAAGAAGGTTCCTAGTCCATATTTGGAAGTACTATCCTTCTTAAGTTGTTTCTTAAGCTTGATATCAGTGCAGAGGTCTATCCCTACGGTAGTGATGAAACTGATTAAGTCACCATAGGTTAGGATATCATAAGGGATTTTTCCCTCGAATCTGACCTTAATTTTGGTTCGAACCTTTTCGACAAAGAGAGAAGGGAGACCACTAATGAACCGTTCCTTCCAGAAATCGTTATTACAATCAGGTCGGATCATGACCTTTACTAGGAAGGTATCTTTGTACCATCAAAAGTCTGCTAAGTCTTTGCAGGTGAGATTATTAAGAATTTCTAGGCTCCTATCTTGGAATAATTTGGGTTCTCCTATGAAATGTCTTGCTATATGGTATAGGAGAGTGGCACAAGCATCCTCTTTTGCAACTTGCTCAAGAATTTCTTGGCCATTTTCAGTTTTAACTACTGTTTCTACGGCTGTGGCTCCATAGATCAGGTTTTTGACATCATCGGTGAAGTAGTTATCCCACCAATGTTTTATCATACCAGTAAAACTTGATACGATCATGGTAGCAGCTTCTTTATCCGTGGCTCCTCTGATTTTGTAAGCGATAATAGCAACACCCATTTCATGGAGTTTGTTGTAGATTCGATGTTCAGCCAAACCGTCAACATTCCATTCTGTTATTCCTCGACCATCATGGTTGGAGGTCGAAAGGTAGGGATTTTCTTCAAACTGAACG
>NW_025871596.1:0-915 GCF_002878395.1 Capsicum annuum
GCCTACAGCTGAAGATCTGAAGAAAGCCAAGGAAAGGAAAAAGGAAATATGGTCACTCCCTCGCCCAATGCCACTACTCAGTGAATCATTTGTTAAGAGCGCTGTCCCGAAGCATGTGGAATTTGAGGGTGAATTGGTTGACGACTTCCAGAACCTTTGTATTGAAGTTGATATGGTCGAAGCAGGAGAAGGTACCAGTATGGCAGATGTGCAATTCATAGGTCCATCTGTCCGGCTCAATAATTGGGAAGTCACTCCTCTCCCTGTCAGGAGGGAGTTTTGGTAGTTTATTTTATTTTTCTTTCTGTTTATCCTAGTTATTTCGGGGTTGTAATTCGGATTTTAGTTTGTTTATGTTATGTTGGCATCTGTGTTTAAACCCTTCTATCTTTTATTTAATGAAATGCAATGTTCCTTTTGTTTTGTGTCTAATATATTTTGTTTTTCTTTCTTACACAGTTCTCTTTATGCTGATTCTAATGACATGACATGCATGCGGAATTTTCAGCATGATCTTAAAAATCCAAACTAATTCAGATGTAATGAAGCAAGAGGGGAAATATGGTGAAGAAAAGCACTAGAAGAAATAAGCAAAGAGTTGAAACAATTTGAAGACAAACCGAATCCTAATTTGAATGAGACTGAGCCGATAAATCTAGGGGATCAAGACGATGTTAGGGAAACTAAAATCAGTGTACATGTTTTGCCACAGCTAAAATATGAAATGATTCAAGCATTAATGGATTATAAGGATGTTTTTGCATGGTCTTATGATGATATGCCTGGTTTAAGCATTGAGTTAGTGGCTCACAAATTGCCAACTGATCCCGCGTTCCCTCCTGTCAAACAGAAGTTGAGAAAGTTTAAAACAGATGTAAGTATTAAAATTAAAGAGGAAATCATGAAACAACTTGA
>NW_025871596.1:1015-3089 GCF_002878395.1 Capsicum annuum
TGTGGTTATCCAATGTTGTTCCTGTACCAAAGAAAGATGGCAAAATTCGTGTGTGTGTTGATTACCGTGATTTGAACAAAGCAAGTCCGAAAGATGATTTTCCACTGCCCAACATCCATATTTTGTTAGACAACTATGCTAAATACGAGGTTGCCTCTTTTGTGGATTGTTATGCCGGATATCACCAGATCATTATGGATGATGAAGACGCGGAAAAGACGTCTTTTATCACACCATGGGGAACTTATTGTTATCGACTGATGTCGTTCGGTTTGAAGAATGCTGGAGCAACATACATGAGATTCATGACCACTATGTTTCATGATATGATGCATAAGGAGATTGAGGTCTACGTGGATGATGTGATTTTTAAGTCGAAAAGTCAGGCCGACCATGTTAAATATTTAAGAAAGTTCTTTGAAAGGCTTCGCAGGTATAATCTCAAACTCAACCCGGTAAAATGTGTATTTGGAGTTCCGTCTGGAAAGCTATTAGGGTTTGTAGTTAGCCATCGGGGAATTGAATTGGATCCCTCGAAAATCAAAGTCATTCAGGATTTGCCCCCGCCCAAGAATATAACGGAGGTGATGAGTTTGCTTGGTAGACTGAACTACATTAGCAGGTTTATTGCTCAACTCACAACCACTTGTGAGCCCATATTCAAGTTGCTGAAAAAGAATGTTGCGGTAAAATGGACTGAAGAATGTCAGGAAGCGTTCGATCGAATCAAGAGATATTTGTCAAATCCGCCCGTGTTGGTACCCCCGGAGCCTGGTAGGCCTTTGATCTTATATTTATCAGTCATGGACAATTCTTTCGGCTGTGTCCTGGGTCAACATGATGTCACAGGCAAAAAGGAGCAGGCCATTTATTATCTTAGCAAGAAATTCACTGCATATGAGGCCAGGTATACTCTTCTTGAAAGGACGTGTTGCGCCCTAACTTGGGTAGCACAGAAGTTGAAGCATTATCTCTCATCCTATACTACTTATCTCATCTCCCGCATGGATCCTTTGAAGTATATCTTTTAGAAGCCTATGCCGACAGGTCGATTGGCAAAATGGCAAATATTGCTTACCGAGTTCGACATTGTATATGTGAATCGAACCGCCATGAAAGACCAGGCCTTGGCAGATCATCTTGCTGAGAATCTCATCGATGAAGAGTACGGGCCATTAAAGACATATTTTCCTGACGAAGAAGTGTCGTGTGTCGATGAAGTCGTTATAGATGCTGATCCTGGTTGGAGGTTATTTTTTGATGACGCTGTCAACATGAAAGGAGTCGGAATAGGTGCGGTTCTTATCTCTGAATCAGGACAACATTTACCGATGACAGCGCAACTTCGATTCTACTGTACTAACAATATGGCAGAGTATGAAGCCTGCATTCTTGGTCTGAGGTTAGCTGTTGATATGGGAGTCCAAGAATTATTGATGTTGGGAGATTCGGATTTGCTCATCCATCAAATTCAAGGCGATTGGGAGACGCGAGATTTGAAGCTCATCCCATATCGACAATGCTTATAGGAGCTATGTCAACGGTTTGTGTTAGTAAAATTTAGGCATATTCCCAGGATTCATAAAGAAATTGCTGATGCTTTAGCCACTCTGTCTTCAATGCTCCAATATCCTGACAAAACCTACATCGATCCAGTGCATATACAGAGTCGTGATCAGCATGCTTACTGTAATGCGGTTGAAGAAGAGCTGAATGGAGAACCCTGGTTCTTGGATATCAAGCGGTACATTCGGTTAGGAGAATACCCAGCATATACCACCAACGATCAAAAGAGAACTATTAGGCATTTGGCTAGTGGATTTTTCTTAAGTGGGGGAATCTTGTATAAGAGAACCCCAGATCTCAGACTTTTGAGGTGTGTAGATGCAAAAGAAGCCTCGACAATCATGGTTGAAATACACTCTGGAGTATGCGGGTCACATATGAATGGTCATGTCTTGTCAAAGAAGATTCTTCGAGCAGGTTATTACTGGCTTACTATGGAAAGGGATTCTATTCAATTTGTTCGAAAGTGTCATCAATGTCAGGTACATGGTGATCTGATACGTTCTCC
>NW_025871597.1:0-2142 GCF_002878395.1 Capsicum annuum
CCATAAAATTTTATTGAAGATAACTCCTAGTATCATTTGTTGGGAAATTTGGAAACAATGGTGTTCTTGTAAATTTGGAGGCCAAAGACACTTCTGCTACAGTAAGATGATTTATCAAGCTTTTGGTCTTATCAAATCTGTATTGATGAAATATTTTAAAGAGTTTAAAGACATCAATCATTGGCCAACTCTGTGTCTCACAATAAAGAAGCTCAGGCTATTTCAAAAGTTACATCAGGTTACTTGGAGCTTCCCACAAGCTGACTGTATTAAAAATCAATACAGACGGTAGTTACTTATATGAAAGTGGTAAGGCTGGTATTGGTGGAATTGTATGGAATTGTCGAGGTGATATGGTTATGGCATTTTCCATTTCGTTCAGTTGTAGTAGCAGTAATATGGCAGAGGCGTTATGAATATCAAGGATACACTAATTTCACTCTCGAACTAGACTCCACAATCATAACCAACAAGCTGAACAACAATCTTGTCACTAATATGAAGCTGAAAAAAGTTGTGGACAACATTAAAAGTATCAAGAATAGAATTGGGATTCAAGTTACTCACTGTTTTTGGGAGGGGAATCAAGTTGCTGACTGGTTAGCCAAATTGGCTTCCACCTCTACGCCGATTCTTATCACTCAGTCCCTTTCTCAGCTTCCTAGACAGGCTAGCGGCTGCATCCAATTAGATAAATGGATGATGCTTAGTCTTAGATGTAAATATGACAAATCCAACTTCTTTGTTAGCTAGCATAGATTTATGTATGTACCAGAAGGCAATATAATTGTTTATACCTTCTGGTAGGGTGATATCACTTATGATTGATATCACTAATGGTTGTGTGTTGTATCGAGGTCACGCCTAGCCCCCCTCTGCCCCTTTTTACTAATGGGTAATTGATTTAAGAAGATGAAGAAGAAGAACAAAGTAACAAAATCAAAGATTAACGATGTTTTTATATTGAGGAATAATGGATTTTCGATTGATTGAGAAATGGGTTTTCTAGAAAATCACACTATTGTATCTTCTGTCTCTATATGTATTAGTCTTGTTTATTAGACTATTCTAATGATTATTTCTTGTAGACTAAGATGTGTATTTGTCCTCGATCTGTTAAATTGAATTACAACTGCTCTGCTTCTTTAATCTTGTCTGTCAAATTTCATCCAAGTTTCTGTTAAGATAATCGGGTAACAAAGTTTTATATATATATATATATACATATAAACATATATAAGTATAAAGCTTGTGGCATTTGAATTAAAGCAATAATTTTTTTAGTGTGATCAAAAATTACCCTAGCATAAGAAGTGCTGGACCTTTCAATCTTGCATTGTGAATACAAGTATCATGAAGCTAAATATGACTAGTTTTTCCATTGGAAAAGAGAAAGTGTTGGAATGCGCCACGAATCTATTAATAAATTCAATAGCTAGAATTGTTTGGCCATAAGAGAAAAGATAATTTTTTTGACAGTATTAACCTATCATAAAATACATTTTAATTACTAGAAAGAGATCACATCTATTTGGACCCTGTTGGTGGCAACTTGTAACGACACATGGGACAATTTGGGTTTTTAAGAAGCCAAGTTTCGATACAGCCATAATGGAAACTGTGGCTGCAAGGCAAGCTGTATGGTTCTGATCCAGGTGAGTAACTCTCCTTGCATATCATACACTCGTCTGTCCATTCGTTTTCTAGAAGCTAAACTCTTTGCAAAGACTGCCTTATTGATCTTACTGCAGGCAGCGACATGAATTCTCTCCTAGCTTGCTCAGTTAAAGTGTGTACTAGTTCCCTTTCATCAATCTCATCATAATGCATGCACCAACAATTTATCGTGTTCCTCACAGCATCTTTAATATCCCCTTCACGGGCTTCAATCCATCGTAATTTTTCTTACAAAGATGGTTTGTGTGATTGTCCCAATCCCTTGATTGCTTTATAAGTAACTCTCCAAACTATTTCTCCAATCTCATCATATTGGTTTTTAACAATTCCGGATTTGGTAAGTTCAAATTCTTGAGGAGATACATAAAGTTTCTCAACAATTATGAGGCTCACATAAGCTGTATCATCATCTTGCAAAGGAGGTGCAAGGTTCTGTGTTGTACGAGCATACTCCAAAATTTGTTT
>NW_025871598.1:0-3863 GCF_002878395.1 Capsicum annuum
ACATACTTCTTGCATCAAATGACTATTGAGATTGGCAGCATTGTCTGTAATGATCATCTTAGAAATTTCAAATCTACAAATAATATTGGCATGAACAAAATCTACCACAACCTTCTTTGTCACTGACTTGAAAGTTACTGTTTCTACCCACTTTGTGAAGTAGTCAATGGCTACCAAAATGAATCTATGCCCATTTGATGCCTTCGGCTTAATCGGTCCAATCACATCCATTCCCCAAGACACGAATGGCCATGGAGCGTCCATTGCATGCAACTCAACAGGAGGAGATCATATCAGATCACCGTGTACCTGACATTGATGACACTTTCGAACAAATTGAATAGAATCCCTTTCCATAGTAAGCCAGTAATAACCTGCTCAAAGAATCTTCTTTGATAAGAAATAACCATTCATATGCGACCCGCATACTCCAGAGTGTATTTCAACCATGATTGCCGAGGCTTCTTTTGTATCTACACACCTTAAAAGTCCCAGACCTGGGGTCCTCTTATACAAGACTCCCCCACTTAAGAAAAATCCACTAGCCAAATGCCTAATAGTCCTCTTTTGATCGTTGTTGGCATATGATGGGTATTCTCCTGACTGAATGTACCGCTTGATATCCAAGAACCAAGGTTCTCCATCGAGCTCTTCTTCAACCACATTACAGTAAGCATGTTGATCACGACTCTGTATATGCACTAGATCGATGTAGGCTTTATCAGGATGTTGGAGCATTAAAGAAAGAGTGGCTAAAGCATCAGTAATTTTATTATGAATCCTTGGAATATGCCTAAATTTTACTAACACAAATCGTTGACATAGCTCCTGCAAGCATTGTCGATACGGGATGAGCTTCAAATCTTGCGTCTCCCAATCGCCTTAAATTTGATGGACGAGCAAATCCGAATCTCCCAACACCAATAATTCCTGGACTCCCATATCAACAACTAACCTCAAACCAAGAATACAGGCTTCATACTCTGCCATATTTTTAGTATAATAAAATCGAAGTTGTGCTATTATCGGGAAATATTATCCAGATTCAGAGATAAGAACCACACCTATTCCAACTCCTTTCATATTGAAAGCTCCATCAAAAAACAACCTCTAACCTGGATCAACATCTATAACAACTTTATCGACACACGACACTTCTTCGTCAGGAAATATGTCTTTAATGGCTCGTACTCTTCATCGATGGGGTTCTCAGTAAGTTGATCTGCCAAGGCTTGGGCTTTCATGGTGGATCGAGTCACATATACAATGTCGAACTCAGTAAGCAATATTTGCCACTTTGCCAATCGACTCGTCGGCATAGGCTTCTGAAAGATATACTTCAAAGGATCCATGCGGGAGATGAGATAAGTAGTATAGGATGAGAGATAATGCTTCAACTTCTGTGCTACCCAAGTTAGGGCACAAAACGTCCTTTCAAGAAGAGTATACCTGGCCTCATATGCAGTAAACTTCTTGCTAAGATAATAAATAGTCAGCTCCTTTTTGCCTGTGACATCATATTGACCCAGGACACAACTGAAAGAATTGTCCATGACTGATAAATATAAGATCAAAGGCCTACCAGGCTCCGGGGGTACCAGCACGGGCGAATTTGACAAATATCTTCTGATTCGATCGAACGCTTCCTGACATTCTTCAGTCTATTTTACCACAGCACTCTTTTTCAGCAACTTGAATATGGGCTCACAAGTGGTTGTGAGTTAAGCAATAAACCTACTAATGTAGTTCAGTCTACTAAGCAAACTCATCACCTCCGTTCTATTTTTGGGCGGGGGCAAATCCTGAATGACTTTGATTTTTGAGGGATCCAATTCAATTCCCCGATGGCTGACTACAAACCCTAACAGCTTTCCAGATGGAACTCCAAATACACATTTTGCTGGGTTGAGTTTGAGATTATACCTGTGAAACCTTTTAAAGAACTTTCTTAAATCTTTAACATGGTCGACCTGACTTTTTGACTTAATAATCACATCATCCACATAGACCTCAATCTCCTTATGCATCATATTATGAAACATAGTGGTCATGGCTCTCATGTACGTTTCTCCAGCATTCTTCAAACCGAACGGCATCACTCGATAACAATAAGTTCCCTATGGTGTGATAAAAGATGTCTTCTCCGCGTCTTCATCATCCATAATGATCTGGTGATATCCGGCATAGCAATCCACAAAAGAAGCAACCTCATGTTTAGCACAGTTGTCTAACAAAATGTGGATGTTGGGCAGTGGAAAATCATCTTTCGAACTTGCTATGTTCAAATCACGGTAATCAACACACACTCGAATTTTGCCATCTTTCTTTGGTACGAGAACAACATTGGATAACCACATGGGATAGCGAGCTACTTGAATTACTTTGGCTTCAAGTTGTTTTATGATTTCCTCTTTAATTTTAATACTTACATCCATTTTAAACTTCCTCAACTTCTATTTGACAGGAGGGAACGCGGGATCAGTTGGCAATTTGTGAGCCACTAATTCAGTGCTTAAACCAGGCATATCATTATAAGACCATGCAAAAACATCCTTATAATCCATTAATGCTTGAATCATTCCATCTTTTAGCTATGGTAAAACATGTACACTAATTTTAGTTTCCCTAACATCTTCTTGATCCCCTAGATTTATTGGCTCAATCTCATTCAAATTAGAATTCGATTTGTCTTCAAACTGTTCCAACTCGTTGCTTATTTCTTATAGTGCTTCTTCTTCATCATATTCCCCATCCTACTTCATTACACCTTGATTAGTTTGGATTTTAAGGTCAGGCTGAAAATTTCGTATGCATGTCATGTCATTAGAATCAGCATAAAGAGAACTGTGTAAAAAAAAGAAAAACAAAATATATTAGACACGAAACCAAAAGGACATTGCATTTCATTAAATAAAAGATAGAAGGGTTTAAATATAGATGCCAACATAACATAAACAAACTAAAATTCGAATTACAACCCTAAAATAACTCGGATAAACAGAAAAAAATAATAAAATAAATTACCAAAACTCCCTCCTAATGGGGAGAGGAGTGACTTCCCAATTATTGAGCCGGATAGCTAGACCTATGAATTTCACGTCTGCCATACTGGTAACTTCTCCTGCTTCAACCATATCAACTTTAATAAAAAGGTTCTGGAAGCCATCAACCAATTCAACTTCAAATTTCACAAGCTTCATGACACCGCTCTTACCAAATGATTCACTAAGTAGTGGCATTGGATGAGGGAGTGACCATGTTTCCTTTTTCCTTCCCTTGGCTTTCTTTAGATCTTCAACTGTAGGCTCAAATCCCAGATCAAACGTGCCTACGTTCTCACTCGGACATATGGGATAAACTATACCATGCAGAGATACTCCCAAACCCTTTTCTAGCTCAAATTCGTATTTCCAAAGTTCACTCACCATCATGATAGAAGCAGAAGACAATTGCGGTCCCGGTATAGCCTGCCATTCAAGGATACAATTCACTGGCACTGTATCAAAAATTTGATAGACGAATGTCTCCTCTACGTTATTTGCTTCAATAAGAGACAAGGAAGAATCTTCGCAGGCGGGTAAATCTCCTTCACTGTGAATAACCACTTCTTGCCTGTTATGCTCAAACTTAATCATTTGGTGCAGTGTAGAAGTAACCACCTTTGCCTTGTGGATCCACGGCCTTCCCAACAACAGATTATAACAGAAGTCTACATTCAATACTTGAAACTCTATGGCGAACTCAACGGGCCCTATGGTCAACATTAGTTCTATTTCGCCAATGGAATTTGATTTTGCACTATCGAAAGCCCTAACGCATACATTGTTGGGCCTGATCTTGTCAGCACCAATATTCAACTTTTG
>NW_025871599.1:0-2141 GCF_002878395.1 Capsicum annuum
AAATTAATGAAGAAAACTTAGAAAATATCAACACAGAAATAAATACTCTTGATAAAAAAAAAGATGAAAATATAATACTAGAACATCAGAAATAAGAAAACCTACATATTATAAGAATAAGTTTGAAAGATATAATCTAAAGAATGAATATGACAAATGGACACCAAAACAAATAGTCAATAAAAATTATAATTTTTATATTTAGACTGTGTAATAGATACAGAAAAAATAATACAATTATGGATAGGATACATGACAAAACAATTATTATATAATAATATAAACATAACAGATGCACCAGAATATAGAAAGAACACTAATAGGAACAGTGAAATTATAGTTTTCAAATTTAACTGAAAATAGCAAGAAGTTATTAAGAACTAATAAACCTGCAGAAGAAACATCATCAACAACAACTAAACTAACAACTATAGAATTATTAAAAAAAAATTTGAAACAGCTATAAAAGATGAATTTGGTAGTATGACAACAATAGAAGAAGAACAAAATGAAGAAAAAGATACAAAATAGGAATTTAATGTTAAAATTAGCAATATGTAATATGTGCTACATAGATGAATATACGTGCGCATTTAAAGAATATTATTATAAAGGAGCATATAATATAGAAGAAAGTAAAGAAATAAGAAAATTATATTTTAATAAATTACCCAAACCATTTAGTTCAAAAATAATAAAGAGTTGGGAAGAAGCAAAAATAGTAGATAATCTAGGAGCAAGAATAAAAATTTTAAAATAATGGTATAGAAACTTATGTGACAAATATAGAGAAGAATTAAAAATGAAAAAAACATTGATAAGAAATTTAGCATGTTGCAAAGATAAAATAGCACCTCAATTTGAATGCGAAGAAAGATATTATAAGAAAAGAAAATAGCATAAGAAATATAAGAAATGCATAAATAGGTTAGGTTTACTATAGAATTAAAACAAAATTATTTATGAAAAACGTAAAGAATTAAATACTGATAAGATTAAATAATATCATTTATTGTCCTCATATACTATTAAAATAATATATGAGGACAAAATTAAACTAATAAATATAAGAAAAAATCAATATGTATATGTAACTATTTTATTGCACCATAAAAATGAGAACAAAACTAATAAATATAAGAAAAATCATATGCATGTGTAATCATTTTATTTACTATTATATAGAAGTGAAGGTTGGGGTGACTAAAATTACCAAAATACCCTTAATAATCACCCCAACCTTCACTTATATTTTAAGTAAAAAATAATATAATAATAAGAAATAGAATAGAATAGAAATAGAAATAATAGTAATAATAGTAATGTTCTACTACTAATAAAGTAAAGGTTTGGCACTACTAAAAGACAAATTAGTAGTATTATCAAACTTTTACTTAAATATTATTTATCTTTGTAGGGAAAAAAATAATAACAGTAGTAATAGTAATAGTAAAAAAAGTGATAATAATAATAGTAGTAGTAGTCGAAGTAGTAATAGTAATAGTAAAAAAATGAATAATAATAATAATAATAATAGTAATAGTAGTAGTAGTAATAGCAAGTATGCACTAAAAGACGAAATAGTAGCACCAAAACTCTTCATTTATATATAAGAGTAATATATATATATATATATATATATATATATATATATATATATTTTAATTATATATATATTTAATTATAGGTGAAATTACTTGTTTATTATCCCTTTTTTCGTATATATACATATAGATAATATACTTTCGTACATGGTTATATTATTGAGGAGAACTGATTTTGTATGTTATAATTTTTTATTGTTTATTTAGTTTTACAGACTTTTTATAAGAGATCTTCATTTTTATACATAAGATATACCCATTCTAACGCATAAGATATTTTAAAAAAAATTGCACTTCCTCGTATTTTATTTAATCGACATTTAATATGTTTTGTAAGTTAGAATATAATTCTCTTCATTATTTGCAATGATTGACAAATCTATGCAAATATTCACCTCTAATTTTTTACTTGATATTTTGCCAATATTTTTTTAATTGTTTGGTCCTAATTTTTGCCTAAAATCAGTAAATTAAAATCCATATTTTACTTCAAATTTTATGCCAATTAACATCTTCTTCCTCTTTCTTTTTATATTC
>NW_025871600.1:0-497 GCF_002878395.1 Capsicum annuum
CCATGCATTTCCAACTGTTCTTAAAACAAAGCTTTAATGAAAGGAAATTAAGATTATCTAAAACTAGAAAAGACTCAGAATACTGGAGAAATACTGAAAAACCTATAAAGAAACTAATTCTAAGGAAACAAGGACTTTAATAATTATCATCAAGATGCCTTTCAAAGATGTCTTGCAACTTAATCCTCCCTCAGACTTGAGTAGATCTTGGATAATGCTTTTGGCAGATATGGAGCGAGAGCACGTGCCTGACGGCCCAGATTTTCATCGCCTTGGTGAAGATACTTAGCATAAATATTAATCAAGGTTTCACTGAGCTGAAGTACTTCTCCCCTGGCCTCGATCATACTTTCATGGCAGTTTTTCACCCAATGTTGCGTAGTGCGGACGATATGCTTTAGGTCTTCTTCTCGTTCATGAAGGTCATCGATCTGATAGTGAAGCACCTGTCGTTCGGTCATCCACTGATTTTCCTTAGCTTCAACTTCCTTCTGAAA
>NW_025871600.1:597-1302 GCF_002878395.1 Capsicum annuum
AAGGTTTCACCGAGCTGAAGTACTTCTCCCCTGGCCTCGATCATACTTTCATGGCAGTTTTGCACCCAATGTTGCGTAGTGCGGACGATATGCTTTAGGTCTTCTTCTCGTTCATGAAGGTCATCGATCTGATAGTGAAGCACCTGTCGTTCGGTCATCCACTGATTTTCCTTAGCTTCAACTTCCTTCTGAAAAGTCGTGAAGCGTCTCGCTATTTCTCTTTCCCGTTCCATGGAAGCTTTTAGCTAAGCCTGAAGCTTCGACTGTGTACTTATCAGTGAGGCCTTCTCTTTCTCAATCACTCGATTGTTGCTCCATAGCAACGGTGACAATATCCAGGTCTTCTTGTAGGGCATGTATGGCAACACGGTTCTCTCTCTCAATCTCCTTACGAACCGACCTAATTCTGGCCTCAAATTTCGCCTCATGGTGAACCAATTCTTCTCTAGCCCTTTCCAAATCATTATTTAAGACATGCAGAAAAGACTGATAGTTCTCTTCTACCTCTCGACGAGCCTGCTTAATTCTGACTTCGATCTCCGCTTCTCGATCCACTGGCTCTCTGGCCGACCTTTCTGGCATAGCTTTAGGAGGAGGCTGGTCGTGAAACCATGGCAGATACCAATAGTCTACCTCGCCCTTGTCGCGGTCTTCCACCATGTGATCGAAACCTGAAAGTACACATCCTCCCCAGATCTTAAGTAT
>NW_025871601.1:0-1230 GCF_002878395.1 Capsicum annuum
AAGAAAACGGAAATTCCTAGTTGAATCTAAAGGGGCAGATGATGACTCCACTATAAGAGAAGGAAAATATACTTTTTAATTATATAGGTACCAACACACACACCTGATCAACCTTAGGTTCAGTTGAGTCTGAAGGGGCAGAGGCTGACTCCACTATAAGAGCTGCAGGTTTCTCGCTTGCTGTATTATCTGATGATTTCTTCTTCCACGGCAAACTCCTACGATCCATTTTAGACTGCTGGGCAAGGAAAATATCTGCTTAATTTAGTCAATGAATCACGAAAATAAGGGAAATGATAACTTTTTTAATTGAAAAGCACAAAAAATGCATTACAAGTTCACAACACTTGACATGAGATACAACTGGAAGTCACATCAGAACTTAAGCTTCAAGTGGTGGTAGACAATGCATGAAACTACAGACGCAACGTAGATATACACTATATGCAGTAATATTCCTAATTCGCCCAAAAAAAGCAATATTCACAAATATGCCCCCCACCACTAGCTCAGAACTCATTGGAAATGTTGCTATAGCTGGAAAATATGAGACTAACTTGCAAAGGGAACTCGATTACCTCCTTACAAATATTGTTAAACGCCACAACTCAGAATACTTACACTACATTTCAGCTAGAACTGAGCAACAAATTAAGCTCAAATGTCAGAAAACAGAGAAAAGACACTAATTTGGACTTCTAATGTGGTGAAATCAGAGTAAAGGGAGCTAAGAAGGTAATCAAACTAGTCCTATAGACATGCTTTCTAATATGTAAGTACATCGACAAGGGACTTACCGGCAAGCAGTAGTAAAATAGAAATAGAAATAGAAAGAAAGCCCAACACAGCAAAATATGCAAGATGGTTTCCATAAACCTAGAAGGAAAAGTCCGAGAACTCTTGAGAGTACGTAATTGTTTTTTGTATTGAAAGTAACTGATGCTTTGTTTAAGAGAGTAGTAGAGGTAATTGTAATTCTAAAACTTTAGAACTTGTGAACTTAAAGAATTGTTTATATAGGCTGAGTATTGTAAAACTAAACCAACATAAAAATGGTAAAACAATATCTCAGTTAATAAATTAAGAGAATTTCTCTTACTGAATCAATCATATACCAATCAATCACAGAGTAAAAAGGAAAGTCAATATTTGTAAAAGTCATTCACAATACTGTTTTCCATAGGCCAAATCCAATCACTAATCAATTAAGAGATCGATAATCAATTAGGT
>NW_025871602.1:0-2357 GCF_002878395.1 Capsicum annuum
TAAAGTAAAATCCCATTTTTCAGGAGGGTCCTGAACAGAAAGTAAAATCCCATTTTTCAGGGGGGTCCTGAACAGAAAGTAACATCTCATTTTTCAGGAGGGTCCTGAACATAAAGTAAAATCCTATTCTTCAGGAGGGTCCTGAACATAAAGTAAAATCCCATGGATGTGCATTTCCAATGGTAGCTGAATTAAGTGAAGCGAATTTGCCCCTATTTCAATAAAGAAAATTTGTCAATTAAAAACTTAATGGTGGCTTGCAACTCTTGGCTTCTCAGGTATCTGCCCTAACACTCGTTCCTTTCATCTTTCTTCCAAGTCGCTGACACCTGCCCTATCTTGCCGCATCATTGCCCCGGATCCAGATTGAGGGAAATGAGTTTTGACTCAAACAATGGGTTTCCATTTTACCATGCCCCTGAGGTGCACTTTTTACCCTAATCTGAATGCTTCCATGAATCCAATAGCCTATCGGTTGATAGACTTCCTTTGCTTCATGTTGAATTACGATCATATTTCTTTCCTGTGCTATTCCTTGGCTTTTCCTCATATAATTGAAAAGACTGGTAGTAAATTTTGAAATCCTTTCTCGCTTGTTTTGACACAGACTTGACTTAAAATGTAAAAAAATGATGGTGAGTTTTATTTTGATAAATGACATAAAAAGACAAAAAGCATGAATATGTAAATGAAAGAAAAGGGCAATGTCCCATATTCAAAAAGAAAACTTATCTGAATACGACAACCAACTCCAATGAGTATGACATGCATTTTGGATTGAGCTACCTGATCTTCCTATCTAAACTCCTCATTTGTTGTTGAGTTCGTGCCTTTGCCGCTGAGCCGCTTCTTCAAATCCATTGGACTCTTACATCACATTCGATTGACGACATCTTAAAAGACTTCCGCCAACAAATCTTTTTCTTTTCACTTTTCACTTTTCACTTTTCTCTTAAACTCTCCATCGCCTTACGGTGCCCGTGAGGGTTTTCACCAATAAGACTCTCTCATTTTTATTTCTCTCCACTCACCATCGCCTTATGATGCCCACGGGGGTTTTCACCAATAAGACTCTCTCATTTTTGTATTTCTTTCCTCATTTCTTATGCTGAGGGAGACAAGTGGTACTTCACAATATATCATTATATAGATTGCATGCTTAGCCTTAGCATTATCAAAAATTGATCTGAAGGACTTTCTTTGGTTGTAACTTGGATTTTGGTTAAGGTTAGAAAAGATGGTAAGGGAATTAAACGATACTTGAAGTGGGGGGTGGGACTTACAACTTTTGGAATCGAGTCAAACAACACATTAACTCATGCACCAGTTTTGTTGACTGGGTGAATCTTAAATTTTTATTTGGTTGGACCGAGCCCGACATAGGGAAGCCTACGTATCTCACTCCCGAGAGAGGAGAATCAGGTCGGACGTAGTTCCATCAGCTTGTTCTATGTTTTGATTTGATTTTGATTTTTTTTTCATTTCCTCGACATTTATCCTTGACTCTATTTTGATTCCAAAAGAGGGATATGAAAGAAGAAAGAAAAAAACAAAATGAAGCTCAAACGGGTAAACAAGGGATGACACAATGTTTGGATAGAAGAATAAAATGCCTTCATCATATCAATCTTCAAAAATGCAAGTACTAAACATGCAATAATATCAACAAAGGATCAAATATCATACATAGTATCTTTTGACCGCATCAGCATTGATAGCCATTTCTGCCATTTTGCCTTCAATATCTGTCAAATATAAGGCTCCATTGAGCAACACTTTCTTCACAACGAAGGGACCTTGCCAGTTAGGGGAAAACTTGCCTTTCTCTTCAACTTGGTAAGGAAGGATACGTCTCAATACCAACTGACCAACTTCAAAATTCCTGGGATGGACCTTTTTGTTATGCGCTCGAGCCATCCTCCTCTGATACAACTGGCCATGACACACAGACGTTAGCATTTTTTTCTCAATCAAACTCAAATGTTCCAGTCGGGTTTTTACCCATTCGTCATCATCAATCCCTACTCTCGAATTTCAACTTCTGCAGGGATGACTGCCTCTGTCTCATACACCAATAAATATGGAGTTGCCCCTGTTGAAGTGCGAACAGTGGTGTGATAACCTAGCAATGCAAACCGCAACTTTTCATGCCACTGTATAGACTCTTATACCATTTTTCGCAGTATCTTTTTTATATTCTTATTTGCAGCTTCTACAGCACCATTGGCCTTTGGGCAATATGGAGTAGAATTTCAATGTGCGATCTTAAACTGTTGACATACTTCTTGCATCAAATGACTATTGAGATTAGCAGCATTGTCTGTAATGATCATCTTAGGAATTCCAAATCTACAAAT
>NW_025871603.1:0-339 GCF_002878395.1 Capsicum annuum
CTGTGCATAGTGTTTTTACTGTTACAACAGAGATTTTTATCAAATAGTCATGTCATGTCTTGTATTTTCCTTTCCATTTTTTGATGAAGGCTTCGGCTTTTTCAATCTCTTCTTCTTCTATCAGAACTTCTGGTGGTTGTGAATCGATAATATCTTTTGTATTTGCGTCTGTGCTATTCATTGAGGCATCTGAACTTTGCTCAACAGTTTGAAGTAATTTATCTCGAACTTCGAATAAATATTCTTCTATCAATTGCATTTTATTTCCCTCATGAGCTGAAATTCTTCTGGAAACATAGTTAAGATTTTTGTCTTCAACTAAAATTGACTTTTTGGGAG
>NW_025871603.1:439-1374 GCF_002878395.1 Capsicum annuum
AGAAAGATATAGTTCTGTTAAGAAAGGAGAGGCTTTTTTCCATGAGTTGTATAAAGAGGAATATTCCAGTGGTAATATTTTAACCGTAGGTCCGTGATGAGTCCACCACTGAACAAACCAGTTTGGAATGGGTTGTTCAAATACTTTAGAACAGATCTTTATGAACCAGGTGTGTTTGTGTTTGTAATTGTTATAATATAAGACTTGAGTAAAGGCTTTGATGTAATCCCAATAAGTAAAATTGGCAAGAGTTTGACCCATCGGCCCCATTGGTATAGATCGTTGTGTCATGGACGAAATGCCCCATTCTTCAATGGGAATAAGTTTTTTGATTACCATCTTGGAATATCCATGTACTCCCGGGGTAGTTTCGCCGAGGGGGCTGTGGTCAAAGGTGGCACTGAATGTTTGTACGAGAATGTGTTCATAATAAGTTCGAGTTTTGTAAGATTCTCCAGTAAAATAGACATTAGCAGTAAGATAGTTCTTGAGTATTCACCAGGCTTCTTCGGAATTTTCTTGTGCAGGAATATGCTGATTTTTAATATGTAAAATAAGTTCTCTAGCTTCTAGTTTTTCATATGAAGGTTTATCTTCAGTGTTTTCTTGAACCATGGATGCAAGAGATTCTGCAGTTTTTTGTTGATCAGATAAATAAGATTGTAATTGTTTGAATAATGGATGAGTTTCAGGGATATCTTCTAAATGTACAGAAGAACCAATATTCGGAGCTTTTGATGAGGATGTTGCATCACCATGAATTTTTGAATTGATTAAAGTTCTATTCCCTTGTTGTAAAATAGGAAAATTAGAACTTGCAGAGCTATATGCAGAATTTCGTCGATCGAAATATGAAGGATTTGTTCTTCCGCCTCGATATGAAGAATTTTGATTTCTTCCATCTCGTCCTCTACCTTTGGCAATTTGCCAAGGAG
>NW_025871604.1:0-1657 GCF_002878395.1 Capsicum annuum
AAGAGATAAAAGTTAAAGGTTGGACTCCTAAGCCAGCGGCTCCTAAAACTCCCGACAAAGGAAAAACACCAGCATCTTCAGCAGGCGTCTCGAAGAATAAACAGGCGCTCAAAGAAAAATTGAAAAAGGCTTTGAACGATCTCGAAAGCCAAGATGTCAATGATGAAGTTCTGCAGCTTCTAGAAGAAGCTTCTTCCACCAGCAGTAGTGCCAACAACGGGGATATGTTAGCCCCCAAAGGAATTGCCAGGGCCTACATGGACCCCTACTAAGAACAAAGAAAAGACCCCTTCAAAATAGAGGTTCAAAGAACTGGAATTATTTTGAAAGGGCATTCTACTGTACCTAGTGGGAATCTATTAGACCCACTTACAAGCACCCAACTTTATTAAAGGCTAAAGAACCTGTCAGCTTTATTAAAGCTAAACGAATCTCATGCTTTTTCATAGGAGAAAAGGACAAGAGACCCTCAATCAGCTTTTCAAAAAGCAATCCCACTCTAGCGAGGAATCTACTTTTAGAGATTGCATCTAAACCTTACACTTGTATGCACGAGATGCATAATTTAGAATTCATCTGTCTATTTAAGACAACTTGTAAACTAGGAGAAGACATCAGATAATTTTCAGCATAGAAATTCTCTATTGTCCAATCTCTTAAAAAAGCCCTGTTGTAATGTTTTCATTGACATTTTGAATAAATTTGTAAGTTTTAAAGTTTTCTTCTATTTCATACTGTTTACTTTCTTGTTTTGAAGATTATAATTCCCGAATCCTTTTTCTAATTTAGAATTCATCTGTCTATTTAAGACAACTGGTAAACTAGGAGAAGACATCAGATAATTTTCAGCATAGAAATTCTCTATTGTCCAATCTCTTAAAAAAGCCCTGTTGTAATGTTTTCATTGACGTTTTGAATAAATTTGTAAGTTTTAAAGTTTTCTTCTATTTCATACTGTTTACTTTCTTGTTTTGAAGATTATAATTCCCGGATCCTTTTTCTGGTATCAAAGCCATGTTGGCAGATTTTGTACCTAGCATGAGCAGCTAAGTACATAATCTGTCTAGAGCATGGGAAAACGATTTTCATAATAGTTAACATTTAACATTCTCAACTATGATTATACTTTTAATAAATTAATTTAATATATCATGTCTTATTATGGAATCTGCTTATAGTATGGGGTGTTCACCTTTTCTTAAGTGTTTGAAGGAACCGATTAATCTCCGGTCTTAGACGTTGGTCAGCCTGAAAGTGTGGTCTCAGCTAAGGTAAGCGTTCGACCCTGTTGGTAGTCCCGTCACTAAGATAACACTTAGGTTAAGTCTGTCGTAAAGCCATTAAGACTAGGTCAGTTCCCATAAGCCTTCGATGTATTGATTTAATTTATTATAGGTTGTATCCTAGATGTTAATTGTTTGTGTTTCCTTTTATGAAATTCTTTGTTTCCCAGTCAGTCTCTAGACAGTATTTTCAAACATGAATCCAAACATTCATACCAAAAATACTATTAATCTTTCTTCCAAAGCAACCCAGATTGCTAATATTGAGAACAGTCTTCAGAACTGGAGTATTCCAGAAAAGTTCTTCAGTACGATTTATCAAATCGAAAAATTCAGTTTTTTCAAAAAACATAATATTAAGACCTCTGAGTCTA
>NW_025871605.1:0-4566 GCF_002878395.1 Capsicum annuum
TAATATATTCTTACAAAGTGTTTTTTTACTTGTGTTTTCTTAATTTGGTGACTTCTTTGCTCCCTTTTTATTATATTTTATACCCTGAATTGGATCGTCGAGCACTAATAATATTTATATTTTAATTTAATATGATGTATATTTACAATAAAGGCTCCATTAATTGTGGCTTAATTTTCCTCTACATATTTTTCTTTGATGAGCAAAAAAATTTTTAATTCATTAAAATTTTCATTGATGTATAGTTTTATTGATTAACACGAGACACACGTGCAAAACACATATACTTGACTAGTATAATTAATCTAATTGGTTAGAAATATAATCATATAATATATTTAAATGGATATGCGTGGTAATCAAGATATCATATATATTTGGTATGCTATTTCACGCGTATTTTGGTAACAGCTAGGAATCCAAGTGCAAGTCCTAATCCTACACAAAAAGGGAAAACACTTTTTTTTATTCTATATATACTTATGAGTCCAGTTGCAAACTTCAATATTTACACTTCGATTAGTTTCCATCAAATAATGGAGTCATCCACATCTGCCAGTCAAATTCATGTGTTCCCCCAATTTCGTAATGCTAGAAGTACTCTTCCATGTGCAGTCAATATTTTAGGCATCAATTTTAAGTTGGAGATTGATCTACTTGTAAAGTTTGCTTACACTTGTGTTGATAACATTATCGAAGAGTACTCCTTGCATACTAAGTGGTATGGGAAGTACAACTCATTATCATAGGTCTTGAGAAAATCTTGGAGAGCAAACATGATTTAATCAAACAAATTTTGGAGTATGCTCGTACAACACAGAACCTTGCACCTCCTTTGCAAGATGATGATACAGCCTATGTGAGCCTGATAACTGTTGAGAAACTTTATGTATCTCCTCAAGAATTTGAACTTACCAAATCCAGAATTGTTAAAAACCAATATGATGAGATTGGAGAAATAGTTTGGAGAGTTACTTATAAAGTAATCAAGGGATTGGCACAATCACACAAACCATCTTTGTATGAAAAATTACGATGGATTGAAGCCCCTGAAGGGGATATTAAAGATGCTGTGAGGAACATAATAAATTATTGGTGCATGCATTATGATGAGAATTATGAAAGGGAACTAGTACAGACTTTAACTGAGCAAGCTAGGAGGGAATTCATGTCGCTGCCTGCAGTAAGATCAATAATGCAGTCTTAGCAAAGAGTTCAGCTTCCAGAAAACGAATGGACAGACGAGTGTATGATATGCAAGGAGAGTTACTCACCTGGATCAGAACCATACAGCTTGCCTTGCAGCCACAGTTTCCATTATGGATGCATCTTAACTTGGCTTCTTAAAAACCCAAATTGTCCCATGTGTCGTTACAAGTTGCCACCAACGGAGTCCAAATAGATATGATCTCTTTCTTGTAATTAAAATGTATTTTAAGATAGGTTAATACTGTCAAAAATTTATCTTTTCTCTTATGGCCAAACAATTCTAGCTATTGAATTTATGAATAGAATCGTGGCACATTCCAACACTTTCTCTTTTCCAATGGAAAAACTGGTCATATTTAGCATCATGATACTTGTATTCACAATGCAAGATTGAAAGGTCCAGCACTTCTTATGCCAGGGTAATTTTTGATCACACTAACAAAATTATTTCTTTAATTCAAATGCCACAAGCTTTATACTTATATATGTTTATATGTATATATATATATATATATAAAAAAAAAACTTTGTTACCCGATTATCTTAACAGAAACTTGGATGAAATTTGACAGACAAGATTAAAGAAGCAGAGCAGTCTACAATTTAATTTAACAGATCGAGGACAGATACACATCTTAGTCTACAAGAAATTAATCATTAGAATAGTCTAATAAACAAGACTAATACATATAGAGATAGAAGATACAATATTGTGATTTTCTAGAAAACCCATTTCTCAATCAATCGAAAATCCATTATTCCTCAATATAAAAACATCGTTAATCTTTGATTTTGTTACTTTGTTCTTCTTCTTCATCTTTTTAAATCAATTACCCATTAGTAAAAAGGGAAAGAGGGGGGCTAGGCCTTACCTCGATTCAACACACAACCATTAGTGATATCAATCATAAGTGATATCACCCCACCAGAAGGTATAAACAATTATATTGCCTTCTGGTACATACATAAATCTATGCTAGCTAACAGTGAAGTTGGATTTGTCATATTTATATCTAAGACTAGGCATCATCCATTTATCTAATTGGATGCAGCCTCTAGCCTGTCTAGGAAGATGAGAAAGGGACTGAGTGATAAGAATCTGCGTAGAGGTGAAAGCCAATTTGGTTAATCAGTCAGCAACTTGATTCCCCTCCCGAAAACAGTGAGTTACTTGAATCCCTATTCTATTCTTGATACTTTTGATGTTGTCCACCACTTTTTTCAGCTTCATATTAGTGACAAGATTATTGTTCAGCTTGTTGGTAATAGTTGTGGAGTCTAGTTCGAGAGTGAAATTAGTGTATCCTTGATATTCACAACGCCTCTGCCATATTCTGCTACTACAACGGAACGAAATGGAAAATGCCATAACCATATCGCCTCAACTATTCCATACAATTCCACCAATACCAGCCTTACCACTTTCATGTAAGTAACTACCCGTATTGATTTTTAATACAGTCAGCTTATGGAAAGCTCCAAGTAACCTGATATAACTTTTGAAATGGCCTGAGCTTCTTTATTGTGAGACACAGAGTTGGCCAATGATTGATGTCTTCCAAGTCTTTAAAAAATTTCATCATTACAGATTTGATAAGGCCAAAAGCTTGATAAATCATCTTATTGAAGCAGAAGTGTCTTTGGCCTCTAAATTTACAAGAACACCATTGTTTCCAAATTTCCCAACAAATGATACTAGGAGTGATCTTCAATAAAATTTTATGGATATCATTCTCTAGTCTTACACTCCACCGAGTGTTAAAGATGTCGACAATTGGTTGATTTACATGTTGAATTCCAAAGGGATTTCCCATGCTATTCCTTATGTGCTTTGCTGCGTCACCTTGCCAAAAACATGATACATAGTATTATTTTATACAATCATACAACAAAAGAAATCACTTTGTGAGTTAATATTGAATTTAATGATGACGTCATTAAAAGGTAATCTCCTTTTAATCATCCTCCACGCCTGAAAAGAGATTTTAAAAGGAACTCTATTATACCAAAGATTATTCAGGAAATCATTTTTGGGTCTTTGTTTCCTAACAATCTGCCAGGCAGAATTATTAGTGAATATGCCATTCTCAGAGGGATTCCATATGGGGTAGTCAAGTTAAATGTAATTACCAATTACAACATTAGAAATCAGGTTCACAATGTAATTAGGAATAACCGTACTTAACTTCTCAAAGTTCCAGGTACCATTCTCAATAAAAGAGTTGATAAGAATTTTAGAAGACTTACCTGGGCCCTGGCACAGCTTGGCGAAGGCACCTAAACCTATTCAGTTGTCCCACCAAAAGGTGGAATTTCCTTCTTGAACTTTCCATATAATGTGAGGTTCAGCTTGCGCTTTGATCTTCATCAGGCTTTTCCAATTGTGTGAGTCAGCTGACCTAGGAACTTTGCTCACTGGATGTGATCTCTTGCAATATTTCTTCATTAAAAAATCAGCCCAAAGAGATGGCTGGGTCCTGAACCTCCACCATCTTTTAAGTATCAATGAATTGGAGATATCATGCATCCTTTTTATTCCAATGCCCCCTTCATCTTTCGGGAAACATAGATTTTACCACTTACTCCAATGATACTTATTTCTACTATCACTAGTTCCCCAAAGAAAATTAGCAAAATGCATCTCGATAAGGCAGATGGTACCCTTAGGCGGGTTGAGGGCAGAGAGAGTATAAATAGGTATGGATTGCAGGACATGCTTAATAAGTGTAATTTTTCCACCATCAGAAAGCTTGCTAATTTGCCATCCATTTAGCCTATTAACAATTTTTGAAAGTATACTGTCAAAATACTTGAGATTTTTCTTTGCACTATATATTGGACAACCCAAATAATTGAAAGGAAATTTTTTATCCATATAACCAGTCATTCTTCTCATTCTGTTAATCCTATAAGGAGAAGTATTTGGAGCAGTTACGAAAAAGATCGTCATTATTCACTTTTTGACCAGAGGCTTTTTCGTACCTCCTGATTTAATGCTTAATAAGTTTTAGCGTCTTGTTGTTACTCCCACTAAAAATCACTATATCATCAGCGTAAGCTAGATGATTAATGATACGGCCATTGTGATTCATGCTGAAAGGAGTAAAATTCTCATCGGAGTTTAGATTGTTCAACATTATAGATAAAAGCTCAGAGCCAACAATGAAGAGAGAAGGAGAGAGGGGATCACCTTGTTTAAGGCCATGGGAGGAGCTAAAAAACCCCACCCTAGTTCCACTAATGAGAATGGAATACCTGCATTGGCAATAATCCTCCAAATCATATCCACCCAAATACCAGAAAAACCGAACCTCTTCATAACACTCATTAAAAAATTCCATGACATTTTATCATATG
>NW_025871606.1:0-242 GCF_002878395.1 Capsicum annuum
CTAAACGTAATAATTTATTACGTTTTCTATTTTTTTCTTAACAATCAACTAACGGAGTTGACTTTTATAAAAACGTAAGAATTTCTTACGTCTACATTTTTTTTTTGTAAAATGTAAGAAATTCTTACATTTTATAAAAAAATATAAAACGTAAGAATTTCTTATGTTTTACACTATAATCGAGAAAAAATGCAGTGAATTATCAAATCAATTAAAAAGATACTAAAAAACGAGTTGTTCAA
>NW_025871606.1:342-1300 GCF_002878395.1 Capsicum annuum
CTCTACGTAATAAGTTTTTACGTTTTACATAAAAAAATTTAAAAATAGAAGTATCAATTACCTCATTAACTTAACAATTTTCTTATATTTATTCTATATCAAAAAATAATCACTTCTATCCTTAATTATCCAATTTCTCTCTTAAAAAAATTATACTTTTAAGTTTTCCTCTACTTCAAAATAGTGAAATGTTGAATTATCGCTGATCAAATATGCTACTATATAGAAGAAGTATATTTTTTTGGTGTGTTAAAAATATGAAATTAATTTTTTCGGATAGTGATTCATTGTAGTTTTAGATTAGTGTTTCGATTAGGATATTGAGGAAACTCACATGCACAAATACGTTTCATATTATAATTAATTGAGTAAAAAATTACAATTTAATTTAGGAACACTCCTAAATTAATATAAGAAAATATAATTTTTTAGGAACACTCCTAAAAAAATATAATTCTTGTATATAGTAGCATATTTGATTGATGATAATTCAACATTTCACTATTTTGGAGTCTAGTAAAACTCAAAAGTATAAATTTTTTAATGAGAAAGCGGATAATTAAGGATAGAAGTGATTATTTTTTTATATAGAATAAATATAAGAAAATTGTTAAGTTAATGAGGTAATTGATACTTCTTTTTTTAATTTTTTTTAATGTACATAAAAATTTATTAGAAAAAAATTATTTGAACTACATCTAAAATATAAATAAATTTAACTAATAAAAAATTCATAATTATCGTATATAAAAGAGGAAAAAGTAGAAGTGATGGGACATTTGTGAAAAAAAAAATTGTGGGTGGGGGACCACTGCTATAAAAAAGTTAAGAACATAACTTTTTGTTACGTTGAACAACTCTTTTTTTAGTACTTTTTAATTGATTTGACAATTCATTGTATTTTTCCTCGATTATCGTGTAAAATGTAAAAAATTCTTACATTTTATATATATATTTT
>NW_025871607.1:0-2143 GCF_002878395.1 Capsicum annuum
TTGCCATTTCTTTAACTTGTTGCTTGCCTTTCAATTTCCACATCCTGTTCTCCAAGCGGGTTCCTAACTTGCTATTTCATCAACTTGTTCCTATGCTTTTCAATTTCTACACCCTGTTTTCCAGGTGAGCTCCTGACTTGTTATTTCATCAACTTGTTGCTATGCTTTCAATTTCTACACCCTTTTCTGCAGGCGGGCTCCTGACTTGCTATTTCATCAACTTGTTTCTATGCTTTCAATTTTTTTACCCTGTTCTATAGGCGGGCTCCTGACTTGCTATTTTTCAATCTGTTTAACGTTCAATTTCGCCACCTTGTTGCTTGGTTTTCCATTTATTCACTCCGTGCTTCGGGCATGCTCCTGAAATCACATCAAAATAGAAAAAAAATATTATCCAAAGCAAAGAAATACATTTTCTATGAGTTAATTGGAATGACTCGACTAAAAGGTACGTCTTATAGGAATCAAAGGGAATGACTCGACTAAAAGGTACGTCTTATAGTAATCAAAGGGGATGAATCGACTAAAAGGTATGTCCTATAGGAATCAATAGGAAAGACTCGACTAAAAGGTATGTCTTATAGGGGTCAAGGGAAATGACCTGACTAAAAGGTATGTCTTATAGGAATCAAAGGGGATGACTCGACTAAAAGGTACGTCTTATAGGAATCAATAGGAATGACTCGACTAAAAGGTATGTCTTATAGAAATCAAAGGGAATAACTCGATTAAAAGGTACATCTTATAGGAATCAAAGGGGATGACTCGACTAAAAGGTACATCTTATAAGAATCAATAGGAATGACTCGACTAAAAGGTACGTCTTATAGGAATCAATAGGAATGATCGACTAAAAGGTACGTCTTATAAGAATCAAAGGGGATGACTCGACTAAAAGGTACGTCTTATAAGAATCAGAGGGGATGACTTGACTAAAAGGTACGTCTTATAGGAATCAATAGGAATGACTCAACTAAAAGGTATGTCTTATAGGAATCAAGACTTAAGTTAGTAAGTGCATTACCTAAGAAGCGAAATTCGAATTACCCAATCAAGGAAGTGTGTTTCTTTATCAATGTTGTTTGAATTATCAAAATAATGAAGTGTGTCTCCTTACCAAAGCTGCTTGAATTACCAAAACAAGAAAGTGCGTCTCCTAGAGATCTTGAATTATGAGTTTTACTATGGTTTTGATTACCAAACCTGTGCAGCAACCTTGCCTCTTGCATTTGTTGAGGTGAGAAATTACGGCCTTTGATGTTTAGGCTCTGAAATCCTTGATCTGAATGCAACATGTATTCCTATTACATACAAAGAAAACTTGTGAGTTTCAAAACTTGGCTTTTTAGGAAATTGCTCCTGCCCCCGTCACATTTTGATTTGCTTCCAACCATTAGCATATGTCATTGACTTGATGTATCATTGACTCAAACTCATCTTATTAAGAGTGACTTTGAAACAAACACAGTATTTTTGCTTTGTCGTGTTTCTCAAATAAACCCTTTGAATCTTGATATTTTCGTGAGTTCCCCGACTTCTCTGTTGACAAAACTTCCTGCATGCCTTTATTGGGCTCACAATCATGTCTCTTTCATGTGCTAGCTTTTGTCTTGATTTTTGCAATTAAAGAAGCTGGTAACCAGTTTTGAAATCTTTTCTCATTTGTTTTGATACGGACGTGACTCAAAGACAAGAAACAAAAAAAGAATGACAATTTTTGTTTTGATAACTGACTTAAGAAAGATAAAATTCAAATAAAGAGAAGACAGAAAAGACAATGAATGTCTCCTTTTAAAACAAAGAAATGAAAAATTCATCTAAAAATGACAGTTAACACTAATGATTATGCCATGCATTTTGGATTAAGCATCTTGGTCTTTTCATCCAAACTTTCTACCCATTGTTGTTGAGTTAATCGCCTTGAAACTGAGTTGCTTTCTTAGGTCAATTGTATTTAAGACCCCATTTGGATAGTGGCGCCTTGAAGGGTTTTCGCCAACAAGCTTCTTTCATTTTTTCTAGGCTCACTATCGCCTTATGGTGCCCGTGAGGGTTTTCACTAATAAGACTCTCTCATTTTTATTTCTCTCAACTTGTCATTGCCTTATGGTGCCCGTAAGGGTTTTCACCAATAAGACTCTCA
>NW_025871608.1:0-2701 GCF_002878395.1 Capsicum annuum
TTTTGCTTTTATGTTTTTGGTGTAATCAACTATACTCTAATGATACTACCTCGATAATTGATGTTCTAGACTACATTTTGATATAGAACAGTTGATTTAGGAGTACTCTTGTATATAAAGGTTTCAGTACAACCCATGTACTGTGTGATATAATACAAAGTTACCAAGTTAAAAAAAAAAGATAATAATTTTTCAAGTACTAAAAGTTCATAAAATAACAAATAAAGCAATTAAATCTGAGTTCAAATTGGGTGGGTTGGGTTATGACCTGCATTTTAGAGCATTTCAACCCAACCCATTTCAGCCCATGTAGCTTTAGGAAGGGTTAATAACCCGCCCATTTATTAACTCAGGCCTCTTTGATCCGCCCAAATCCAACCTACCCCGCCCATTTGACACCTTTAGTTTAATAGAAGTAAAGTGGACCATGACAGAACACATACTAGATCTATTGAGTTGAAGTAAATTGGACTATCAAAGGACACACAACAATCTGTTGAGCTATTGGATTAGAGGGGATTAGCAAGAGTAAGAAGAAATGGGGAAGAACAATCCTTCCTTGTATTTGGTGGACTGTATGGAGCGAGAAAAGTTGAAGGTATTTTGAAGATAAATATAATTCCATTCAGAAAGTTAAATGGAATAGCATTGTAGATTTTTGTTTTTGGTTTAAGGGACAATGTGTACAGGATGCATAACAGGTAGTAGAACTCTTTGAATCCTCGCATTATTTTCATTATTTTTCATTTCTTTTAGACTGCTAGCATAACTGTAACGCTGACGAATACAAAGTAATATCTCTGGAAAAAAAACTGTTTATGTCAAAAAGAAAAGAGTAAAAATGTTCAAACTTCCTTACATCTCCAGTTGTTGGTCCCTTAATAATTGTCCCTCACAACTAGCCAAACTTTCTTTGATAACCGTCGTGTTTAGGCCAGCTTGCACCTTGACTAGTTACACCAGGTACTGCTACCTCCCACTAGCACATATATTGGGTAACTCTGTCCATCAAGGCTTGGACAGACGGTAAGAAATCACCTAGTGTTTTTATCTTTATTGGAAATTAAACCTGAGACCTCATGGTTCTCAATCTACTTCATTGACCACTAGGTCACACTCTTGGGTGCAAGTGTGCAACCAGCCAAACTATTATCTATAAACCACAATGAGAAGTGTGAACCGCAATATTATATCAAGTGTCCTCTCTCCATATCGCCATAGAGTTACAGTTACATTACATTAATCAGAAAGTAAATAAAATTGTTTAAACTAGACAAAATATAATCCTGCCGTGTATGCTTAAACACATTTTTTAGAGCAATAGTGCTAAATATAAAATCTTTTAGAACTATATTGGAAATAAAAGTTCAATGCAAATCCCAAATGAAGCCTTCATAGTATATTAAGATCGAGGAAATCTGCTCGTTAAACAAACTTTCAACAGAAATCACATATACTTAGGAAAGAAAAAGTGGTTCTACGAAGCTTCATAGAAAAAGAATTGTGTACTTCTTTTTTCATTGATAAGCACAGGAAACTGGATAAAACTACCCATAAAAATCTTGATGACACGAGACCTCACCTTTATTTCTGTCATCAGCTCTCGAGGATTCTCCCAGGTAGAGATTCTTGTCCTTCTATCATAATAGTATCTAAAAATCAATTCAAGAATTGTAAGAATGTTATTAATTAGTTGGAGTAATAAAGCCATAGGAAACATGACAACATTAGCAACCATAATTGGCCTACTGATCATCAAAAGATGCTGAAAATAGCAATACCTACTAGCATTTAGCCACATGTAAAATATGTATGGTAATAGAGAAATGGGGTCAAAATGAAGTTATCAATAGAGGTGTATCAAGTTCTACTGATCAACAGTCAGGTAGAATTTGGTAGTGGCGAACGGCAGCCCATATAATAACTTTGACAAAGAGGACTGAAACAAAGGGGCCTATTACCTCCAGTGCTAATGGAAGCAGAATGATGTACAAAGCACTAGATGTGGATACTTGAGGGATTTCCTGGAAGTGATGGGGGCCAACATATCTACCACTTGTTCATAGACAAGACATTAAGTGTTTGTGATGCAGACATTAACCTATTCATATGAGTAACCTATGTGAATATAATCCAAAAGCAAGAATTCCGGAAAGCCAAATCGGCATGCTCTTTTTTCTGTCTGGAGAACACAAAGTGGTAAAAAGATTGTATCTGAATGAAAATGATATTTTTGCAGAGTTCCTTTTCTTGTATACCGCAATTTTACACCTTTTTTGTTCACTGGAATCTTAATTTGCTTACAAAAACTATCATAGAATTCAAATGTTGACTCTCTTAGTCAACACACACCCATTAAACTGTTAACTTAAGCATACTTGTTGACAATATTTATGCAAAACGGGTAAAATAAAACACATTGAATTCTCACCAGAACAATCAAAGGAGCTGCTAATTCTCTAGTCTTCTGCATAGTTGTCGCAGAATTCACATTATGATAACTTATTGGCATCCAGGGTTGTACCCCTGATGGAAACCTATGATCATTTATCTGTGTCTAATACTGGGAGCCAGAAGAATCTACATTTACCTGCTGTTAAAGATGATAACAAAATGTATTTCATCAATATATGAATGGAACATCGGAAACTGATTGACAATAACCACAAAAGATCTTCCCAAGGCCTTACATTATATGAAG
>NW_025871608.1:2801-3495 GCF_002878395.1 Capsicum annuum
TGTGGTTATTTGACATCAGAAGATTTTGCTGAAAATCATGGGGAATAGGTGGTCCCTGAGGCATACTATGCATTCCTACTATAGGTCTACCAG
The DNA here is from genome assembly GCF_002878395.1 of Capsicum annuum. Taxonomy (NCBI): domain Eukaryota; kingdom Viridiplantae; phylum Streptophyta; class Magnoliopsida; order Solanales; family Solanaceae; genus Capsicum; species Capsicum annuum. The sequence goes on from NW_025871608.1 coordinate 2,895, forward strand.
TAACCTGTTGAATAGGTTGAGGAAATTGGATTTGAGAAGGTTGATACATCGCAACATTTGCATGTCCAAGTGGCAGTAATTTTTTAGATGACCCGAAACCATAAGAATTTGCCTGCTGGGCTGGAAGCATAGGCTGGAACTGCTAAAGATGTGGGGAAAATAGTTATCATAATGTCTCTACATTCAAAAGTCATTTACCCCTCCCCCAAGCCTCCACAACTTTACCTGCAGTGACATGGATGGAATAGCACCAGGAGCAGGACTAGCCAGAGGAGGTATACGAGGCTTCTCAACCAATATCCATGCAAGGAAGAACAGATGAAATCAGAATATAGCTACTTTTCAATCATATTTAGTTAATTTTCCAATCAATGTTGAAATCTTGTATCCATGCACAACTCCCTAAATTAATTTGAAGGACAAGGCAAGAATTTTGAAGCCAAACCACATAGTAACATGAAACCCTTTTCTTCATCTAATAAATAGAAAGCTTGAAACGAGAATAAAGAGAGATAGGAAATAGATGACCTATCACAGCGTTAGACGAGAATGGACAAAATGATAAGCATCTTTACCTTATGGCTTGGGTTCAACAGCTACT
>NW_025871609.1:0-1096 GCF_002878395.1 Capsicum annuum
AACACTCGATTTATGAGGTCCATGAAAGCTGCTGGGGCATTAGTTAACCCAAAAGGCATAACAAGAAACTCAAAATGGCCATAACGAGTTTGGAAAGTGGTTTTTGGGATGTCACACTCCCTTACTTTGAGTTGATGATAGCCGAAATGAAGGTCTATCTTTGAGAAATAACTTGCACCTTGCAATTTATCAAACAAATCATCTATTCTCGAAAAGGGTTACTTATTTTTGACGGTGATTTTATTTAGTTGGCGGTAATCAATGCACATACGCAAAGAGCCATCTTTCTTTCTGACAAACAACACAGGAGAACCCCAAGGAGAAACAATGGGCCTTATGAAACCCTTATCTAGTAGATTTTTGAGTTGCTCTTTCAACTCCTTAAGTTCTGTAGGGGCCATACGGTAAGGAGGAATAGAAATGGAATGAGTATCGAGAAGAAGATCAATCCCAAAATCTATCTCTCTATCAGGAGGTATCCCTGGGAGATCATCCAAAAAGACATCAGAAAACTTATTGACGATGTTAATAGATTGAAGAGTTAGAGTCTCAGACTTAGTGTCTTTGACTCTAACCTAATGGTAAATACACCCCTTGCAAAATAAGCTTTCTAGCTTTGAGGTAACAGATAAAATGACTCTTGGGTAGCATATAATTCCCCGGCCATTCAAACACGGATGCACCCGGAAATTGAAACTTGACCACTCGGGTTCGACAATCAATAGAGGCATAAGAAGAATACAGCCAGTCCATACCCAGAATTACATCAAAATCTACCATGTCTAACTCAATCAGATCGGCCAATAAGACTCGATGAAGAACGGTAATAAGACACTTTTTATACATTTTCTTGGCAATAATCGAATCACCCACTAGGGTAGAAACTAGGATAGGCTCAGTAATAATCTCACGACTCATTTCAAAATTCACAGCAATCAAAGGTGTAACATATGAGAAACTGGATCCAGGATCCAACAAAGCATACACAAAAAACTGAAATATACGAAGCATACCAGTAACAACATCGGGAGAGTCCTCTTATTCCTGGTGGGACGGTAAAACATAGAATCTATTCTGGCGTTGCCTGCCAGCATTG
>NW_025871609.1:1196-1777 GCF_002878395.1 Capsicum annuum
CACTCAAAGGTGTAACATATGAGAAACTGGATCCAGGATCCAACAAAGCATACACAAAAAACTGAAATATACGAAGCATACCAGTAACAACATCGGGAGAGTCCTCTTATTCCTGGTGGGACGGTAAAACATAGAATCTATTCTGGCGTTGCCTGCCAGCATTGCTAGAAGAGGTGCCCTGAGCAGGGGCTGGGCGAGTACTAGAACTGGAGCACTAATAGTCTGAGTGTGGGTCTGAGGGCGATAGTCACGACGCCCTTGTCCATCTTGTGGACAATCACTAACTCTGTGACCCATGTCACCATACCGGAAACAACCCCTCTTCTCACCCCCACACTCACCCGAATGAGCCCTACCACACTTAGACACAGAGGACGATTTGGCTTACTACCAGCACTGTATTGGGACCTGGATACATATGACCTGCTACCTTGCTCTTATCTACCTCTAGGCATGGGAGCACTAGCAGATGATGGTGCTAGCATAGACGAATGATCCTGATACTGAGGGAAGCTCCCTTCCTGCAATCTAGTATGACCCTTTCCGTGCTGCTCAAACCTAGTTCTCTTATTCCCTCTTAT
>NW_025871610.1:0-523 GCF_002878395.1 Capsicum annuum
ATTTTTCTGTCTATTTCTACTTCTTGTGTCTTTAGATAATCTAGATTCTGTTCTATCTTATCTAATGTCTTTCTATGTTTATTTAGAGTAACTTCTATTTGGTCTAGAGTTCTTATTATATTGCTATCCTTTTCCTGAGTTTTCTCACTTGTGTTTATCAAAAGATCTATTATTGTATTGTATTGTTTATCTTCAGAATGTAAAATATGTTCTCCCTGATTAAAATTACACCTTATGGTGGAATTATTTTTTAATATTCTATATTTCTTTTCTGGTTGAAATCTAAGATCTAGGTAATCGAGGTGTTTTAATGAAGCTATCTTGTTATCCTAAGTGATTTAAGTTAAGGTATTTTTTGCTTAGCTTAGTTTAATATCTCAATCTACTATTTGTATAGGTTATATCCAAATCTACTTCCTGTATATTTTCTATCAGCCTAGATTGTTCGCTAATTAATGCTTTTTTATAATAGTTAGATGTTATGGTAATTATTTCGTCCGTTTCTTTAAAATTTAAAATATCG
>NW_025871610.1:623-1560 GCF_002878395.1 Capsicum annuum
TCTAATTAATGCTTTTTTATAATAGTTAGATGTTATGGTAATTATTTCGTCCGTTTCTTTAAAATTTAAAATATCGGTTTCTAGATTTCTTATTTCTTTATTTAACAGCTCTAATCTTTCTACAAATTATTTTCGGATTTTTACAAGTTGATGTTTATATATAAATTCTCTATAATATTGTTGTTGTATTTGTCTTATAAACTCAATATATCTTATTGGCATTTATTATCCTAACTAATAAGCTTTTCTCTTAATACGTTCTTTAAGCCACTTTATTGCTGAAGTACTATTTTCTAAGTCTCGTCACAACCTTGTATTTCCCAATTTATTGCGCTTAATAAGTCGTTATAATAAACTTTATGTACTCTATTAACTTTTAGTAGCCTTTTTAGACCTTCTTCTAAATTATGTTTTCTAGTTAATATGTTGTTTCTTTTTCTAATTTCTCTATATAAATAGAAATAACTACACCTTATATCTTGGAATGATCTATATTTTTTCATATAAAGTTTAGAAATTTTTGCGAGTTAGTAGGTAATGTTTCCAAAACCTTCTCGCTCTGATACCAAAATAGACGGAGAGCCATCGAAAATAATACAGGACAAGGAGAAGAAAGACAAAGAATAAGTTTTTCAGAAAATAGAATAGGAAATAATAATATAATAGCTAGAATATGCAGAAGACAACCTAATACAGAGCAGAATCAAGAACTTAACGAAATAATAGATATAGACAAAGACCTACAAATCTTTCAACAACATCAATTAAAATTATTAAATCCTAAGACACTATATAATGCAGGATATTTTTCTACAGACAACCAGTTATATAGACATTATAGAGAAGAACAAATATCTGCTATAGGAGAAGACTTTAAAATATTAGATTTAGTAAATACTAATTCCTTAAGACATATAAAAAATAATAGAATGGTGTT
>NW_025871611.1:0-1314 GCF_002878395.1 Capsicum annuum
ATGATTTTTGTTTTTTAACAGTTTTGGGAATGGAAGCTGAACTTCCCTTTGGTTCTCCCCGAAAGCGCCCTTCCTTTTTTGAGCCCATTTTTAAGGAACTCGAAAAAAAAATTGGAAAATTTAACAAGAAATATTTTATAACTTTTATAACTATAACTCGAAAAGTTTTAAAAGGAAAAACAAAATTATTTCGAAGAGTTTCAAAAGAAACCAAAAAATGGCTTATAAAAAATATTCTATTTCTAAAAAAAATACAAAAAAAGAACTTTCAAACATAAATCCAATTGTATTATTTAGATTCAAAGAAATATCTGAATCGAATGAAACGAAAAAAGAAAAAGATTAGCTAATTAGTAATCAAATAATTAATGAATTATTTAGTCAAATTGAATCTGAAAATTGGCCAAATTCTTCACTGATAGAAACCAAAATGAAGGTTTTGACTGATAGAACAAGTACAATAAAAAATCAAATAGAAAGAATTACAAAAGAGAAAAAGAAAGTAACTCCAGAAATAGAGATTAGTCCTAAATCGCCAAAAAATATTTTCCAAATATTAAAAAAAAGAAATACTCGATTAATATGTCAATTCCATTATTTTAGAAAATTATTCATTCAAAGATTATACATCGATCTATTTTTATCTATCATTATTATTACAAGAATTAATACACAACTCCGTCTTAAATCAACAAAGAAATTGATTGAGAAATACATTTCCAATAATGAAATAAATCAAGAAAAAATTAATAATAAAAACAAAATTAACTTTATCTTTATTTCGACTATAAAAAAGTCACTTTATAATATTTATAATATTAGTAAGAAAAATTCACATAGTTTTTTTGATTTATCCTACTTGTCACAAACATATGTATTTTACAAATTATCACAAACCCAAGTTATTAATTTGTCTAAATTGAAATCTGTTCTTCAATATAACAGAACGTCTTTTTTCCTTAAGACTAAAATAAAGGACTATTTTATAACACTAGGAATATTTCATTCTGAATTAAAACATAAAAAACCTCAGAGTTGTAGAATCAATCAATGGAAAAATTGGTTAAGACGACATTATCAATACGATTTATCTAAGATTAGATGGTCTAGGTTAATGCCAAAAAAATGGAGAACTAAGGTTAATCAAAGTTGTATGACTCAAAATAAAAATAGAAACTTAAACAAATGGAATTCATATGAAAAAGACCAATTAATTCATTACAAAAAAGAAAATGATTCTGAACTCTGTTCATTATCAAACCAAAAAGATAATTTTAAAAAATGTTATAGATATGATCTTTTATCATATAAATC
>NW_025871611.1:1414-1993 GCF_002878395.1 Capsicum annuum
GAAATTTCTTATAATTCCAACACACCCAAACACAACCCTTTTGATATGCCCGACAATCTTCATATCAATAATTATCTAATAAAAGGCAATCTTCTACATCTACATATAGAAAGAAATCTCGATAGAAAATATAGAAAATATTTTGATTGGAAAAGTCTCCATTTTTCTGTTAGACAAAAAGGAGATATTGAGGCCTGGGTTAAGATCGATACCAACAGTAATCGAAATACTAAAATTGGTATTAATAATTATGAAATAATTAATAAAAAAGGACTTTTTTATCTTACAACTCATCAAAATCCAGAAAAAACTAAAAAAAATTCGAAAAAAGACTTTTTTTGATTGGATGGGAATGAATGAAAAAATATTTAATCGTCCCATATTGGATATGGAATTTTGGTTCTTCCCAGAATTTGTACTACTTTATAATGTATATAAAATAAAACCGTGGATTATACCAAGCAAATTACTTCTTTTAAATTTGAATACAAATGAAAATGTTAGTAAAAATCAAAATATCAATAAAAACAACAAAAAAAACTTTTTTCTACCATCAAATAAAAAAATAAAGAATCGAAT
>NW_025871612.1:0-517 GCF_002878395.1 Capsicum annuum
TGTCAACTAGGGGATGGCGCCCTATGAAGACGAAATAAGATGTCGACTAGGGGATAGTGCCCTATGAAGACAAGTAAGATGTCAACTAGGGGATGGCGCCCTATGAGGACGAAATAAGATGTCAACTAGGGGATGGCGCCCTATGAAGACGAAATAAGATGTCCACTAGGGGATATGCCCTATGAAGACGAGTAAGATGTCAACTAGGGGATGGCGCCTTATGAAGACGAAATAAGATGTCAACTAGGGGATGGAGCCCTATGAAGACGAAATAAGATGTCGATTAGGGGATAGAGCCCTATAAAAGATGAGTAAGATGTCAACTAGGGGATGGCGCCCTATGAAGATGAAATAAGATGTCGACTAGGGGATAGTGCCCTATGAAGATGAGTAAGATGTCAACTAGGGGATGGCGCCCTATGAAGACGAAATAAGATGTCAACTAGGGGATGACGCCCTATGAAGACGAAATAAGATGTCCACTAGGGGATAGTGCCCTATGAAGACGAGTAAGATG
>NW_025871612.1:617-2075 GCF_002878395.1 Capsicum annuum
TTATTATTATTATTATTATTATTATTATTATTTTAAGAGGAAAAAAAAATAAAAAAAAAATACCCCAGTCTTGAATATGAGGGGTCTTATTTATATTGGTATGGGCTTAGAATCATAGGAGTATAGCAAAGAGAGAAAATTCGAGAAAACTTAACTTTGCTATACTTTTTTTTTCACTAAACTTCACAAGATTGCTTTGCCCCTGTTCAAGCAAAGAAAAAATTGTGAGTTTTAGAATTGGTGGTTGGTTTGTGGCCTTGAATTCTTTAGAGGTTTTCCTTATCTCTGCCCCAACTTGATACAGTTGATTCAACTAATTGGTTGACGAGCTTGATTCTTTGTCTTTCAAATTCTGTTGCATCTCTATTTGTTTCAGTATGATTCTGCTCTTCATTTTCAAATGCTTCATTCGTAACACTTATCTTAACTGGCTCTCTGTCATTGTCAAAGTGGTGAACGCCCAACAATCTCTGCTCAATTTCACTGGGAGCCATGGTCAATTTTGCGCGTTTTTCTTTATTTTGCATTTGGTGTGAGACTTACCCATAAAAACAGAGCGTGTAAAAATGAAATAAGGAAAATCAAGAGAAGGAATAAAAGAATTATGTTTGAATAGGAAGTATTTCTACCAGTAAAGTTTATTTGGGGGTGTATATTGACTTTAATAACGCATGACATATAATTTGGAGTAGACATTTGACCCTTCAAAACTATCTAATCCCGAATTAGGCTGCACCTTTCAATCAAATCAAATCGTCCTTCTTGATCTTTGTTCTATCATGATAAACTTTGTCTGACTAAAGTTATTCCTTCTAGGATCTTCTCAGTTGCCCTCTCTGATTTCGGTTGTCTCGTTCATCATTGTCTTATGGCGCCCCTGAGGGTTTTTACCAATAAGTTTTTTTTTTTCAGCACACAAAGCTTGACATTCTCAAAAATTGATCGGAAGGTCTTTGATGGACAAAGGAAAAAGGATTTTTAGGATAGGTTACAACATGAGAGCCATATAAAAGTGACAATAGGATATATATCTCATATTTTTTTTTTGTCAGACCGAACCCCAAGATAGGGCTGCCTACGCATCCATTTAGGAATCAGGTCGAACGTAGTTCAATGCTAACGTTTTTTTATTTTTTATTTTTTTTGACTCCAAAGAGGGTAAGCAAGGAAAGGTAAATAAGGCTCGAAGAGCTGACGAGGAATTAATGACATTTAGTAGAATGATGGTCTTTCATCATCTCAACTCGAGAATGTTAAGCACAAGTGTGTCAAATATAATATCTTTTGACTGAATCGGCATTGATAGCTTTTTCTGTCGTTTTTCCATCCAGATCCGCAAGTTGCAAAGCTCTATTTGATAATACTTGTCTAACTATGTATGGACCTTGCCAGTTTGGAGCAAACTTTCCTTTAGCCTCTTCTTGGTGTGGAAGGATACATTTTACCACAAGTTGGCCG
>NW_025871613.1:0-2191 GCF_002878395.1 Capsicum annuum
ATTTTCCTAACAAAGAAGTGTCGTGTGTCGATGAAGTCGTTATAGATGCTGATCCTGGTTGGAGGTTATTTTTCGATAGAGCTGTCAATATGAAAGGAGTCGAAATAGGTGCAGTTCTTATCTCTGAATCGGGATAATATTTCCCGGTGACAACACAACTTCGATTCTACTGTACTAATAATAAGCAGAGTATGAAGCCTACATTCTTGGTTTGAGGTTAGCTGTTGATATGGGAGTCCAAGAATTATTGGTGTTAGGAGATTCGAATGTGCTCGTCCATCAAATTCAAGGCGATTGGGAGACGCAATATTTGAAGCTCATCCCGTATCGACAATGCTTGCAGGAGCTATGTCAACGGTTTATGTTAGTATAATTTAGGCATATTCCAAGGATTCATAATGAAATTGCTGATGCTTAGCCACTCTGTCTTCAATGCTCTAACATCCTGACAAAGCCTACATCGATCCAGTGCATATACAGAGTCGTGATCAGCATGCTTACTGTAATGCGATTGAAGAAGAGCTTGATGGAGAACCTTGGTTCTTGGATATCAAGCTGTACATCCAGTCAAGAGAATACCCAGCATATGCCACCAACAATCAAAAGAGGACTATTAGGCATTTGGCTAGTGGATTTTTCTTAAATGGGGGAATCTTGTATAAGAGGAACCCAGATCTGGGACTTTTAAGATGTGTAGATGCAAAAGAAGCCTCGACAATCATGGTTGAAATACACTCTGGAGTATGCGGGTCACACATGAACGGTCATGTTTTATCAAAGAAGATTCTTCGAGCAGGTTATTACTGGCTTACTATGGATAGGGATTCTATTCAATTTGTTCAGAAGTGTCATCAATGTCAGGTACACGGTGATCTGATACGTTCTCCTCCTGTTGAGTTGAAAGCAATGGCCGCTCCATGGCCGTTCGTGGCTTGGGGAATGGATGTGATTGGACCGATTGAGCCGAAGGCATCAAATGGGTATAGGTTCATTTTGGTAGCCATTGACTACTTCACAAAGTGGGTAGACGCAGTAACTTTCAAGTCAGTGACAAAGAAGGCTGTGGTAGATTTTGTTCATGCCAATATCATTTGTAGATTTAGAATTCCTAAGATGATCATTACAGACAATGCTGCCAATCTCAATAGTCAGTTGATGCAAGAAGTATGTCAACAATTTAAGATCGCACATCACAATTCTACTCCATATCGCTCAAAGGCCAATGGTGCTGTAGAAGCCGCCAATAAGAATATAAAAAAGATACTGGAAAAAATGGTACAAGGGTCTAGATAGTGGCATGAAAAGTTGTCATTTGCATTGCTAGGTTATCGCACCACTATTCACACTTCAACAGGGGCAACTCCATATTTATTAGTGTATGGGACAGAAGCAGTCATCCCTGCAAAAGTTGAAATTCCCTCTCTTTGAGTCATTGTAGAAGCAGAGATTGATGATGACGAATGGGTAAAAACCCGATTGGAATATTTGAGTTTGATTAAGGAAAAAAGGCTAACGTCTGTGTGTCATGGCCAATTGTATCAGAGGAGGATGGCTCGAGCGTATAACAAAAAGGTCCGTCCCATGAATTTTGAAGTTGGTTAGTTGGTATTGAGATGTATCCTTCCTCACCAGGCTGAAGCGAAAGGCAAGTTCTCCCCTAACTGGCAAGGTCCGTTCGTTGTGAAGAAGGTGTTACCCAATGGAGCCCTATATTTGACAGAATTGAAGGCAAAATGGCAGAAATGGCTATCAATGCTGATGCGGTCAAAAGATACTATGTATGATATTTGATCCTTTGTTGATTTTATTGCATGTTTAGTACTTGCATTTTTGAAGATTGATATGATGAAGGCATTTTATTCTTCTATCCAAAATTGTGTCATCCTTTGTTTACCCGTTTGAGCTTCGTTTCAATTTTCTTTCATATCCCTTTTTTGGAATCAAAATAGAGTCAAAGATAAATGTCAAGAAAATAAGAATAAAAGAAAGAGTCCGAAAAAAAAATCATCAATCAAAATCAAATCAAAACAAAGAACAAGCTGATGGAACTACGTGCGACCTGATTCTCCTCTCTCGGGAGTGAGATACATAGGCTGCCCTATTTCGGGCTCGGTCCAACCAAATGAAGATTTAAGATTCAGCCAGTCAACAAAACTGGGGCATGAGTTAATGTGTTGTTTGAGTCGATTCC
>NW_025871614.1:0-2921 GCF_002878395.1 Capsicum annuum
CTGATTAGCCGAGAACTCAACTGAAATAGTAAACAAGTAGCTTCTTTTTTATTTAATTCTTGAATATTTTACAAAGAGAGAGAGAGAGAAAGAGAGAGAGAGAGTTTGGGAAAAATAAAGGAGAGTAGTTTTGCCTCTTGCCTCTTGCCTCTTCTCAAGAATGAGGCACCTATAAATAATAAAAAAAAGAATCTTGCACAGTAATAGATGGGTCCCTGTGCACAGTGTTTTTACTATTACAGAGAGAATTTATTACAATTATATCGTATCCACCAGTCATATGTTGTCTTTGCCTTTCCATTTCTTGATAAATGCTGCAGCTTTTTCAAGTTCTTCTTCTTCTAGTAGAATTTTCGGAGGTTGTGCATCAGTAACATCTTCAGTATTTGTTTTGGTACTATTCATTGATACGTCTGAATTTTGCTCAACAGTTAGCAGTAATTTATCCCTGACCTCTGATAAATATTCTTCTATCATTTGTATTTTATTGCCGCCATGTGCAGATATTCTTTGGGAAACATAGTTAAGACTTTTTTCTTCGACCAAAATTGATTTTTTGGGAGTTTTTTTATATTCAACAATTTTCTTGACTATTTTCTCCCGTTGGTCATGACCATAGGGGAGTTTAGTCTCTGGATCTTTCCGAAGCAATTTGTCCTAAAAATTACAATAAAATGTTCGGTATAAGGCAGGAATTTGCTGAGTATCATAGCCTATTTCTATGGACCAGCGATGGATCCAAGGGATAGAGAATTCTATATAGAAATACATCTGATCGATAGTATCGATTTTACAAATATGATCTGAAAGATATAATTCGGTTAAGAAAGGAGAGGACTTTTTCCATGAGGAATATAATGAAGAATATTCTGGAGGTAATATTTTGTCCGTAGGTCCATGCTGAGACCACCATTGAATAAACCAGTTTGGGATAGGTTTTTCAAATACTTTAGCACAAATTTTTATGAACCAAGTGTGTTTGTGCTTATAATTATTATAATATAAGTCTTGAGAAAAGGCTTTAATATAATCTCAGTAAGTAAAATTGGCAAGGGTTTGGCCCATTGGCCCCATTGGCATAGAGCGCTGAGTCATTGATGAAATTCCCTATTCTTCAATAGGAATAAGTTTTTTAATTACCATTTTGGAGTATCCATGAACTCCTGGGGTAGTTTCTCCTAGGGGACTGTGATCAAAGGTTGCACTGAAAGTTTGCACTAATATGTGTTCATAATAAGTTTGAGTTTTGTATGATTCGCCAGTAAAATATACATTGGCAGTAAGGTAATTTTTGAGTAGTCTCCATGCTTCTTCAGAATTTTCTTGCCCGGGAATATGCTAATTTTCAATATATAATATAAGCTCTCTAGCATCCAGTTTTTCATATGAAGGCTTATCTTCAGAATTTTTTTGAACTATGGACGCAAAAGAATCTGCAGTTTTTTGTTGATCTGATAAATAAGATTGCAGTTGTTTGTATAATGGATGATTTTCAGGAATGTCTTCTAAATGGATAGAAGAACCAATATTCAGAGCTTTTGATGAGGATGATACATCACCATGAATTTTTGAATTGATCAAAGTTCTATTCCCTTGTTGTAAAACAGGAAAATTAGAACTTGCGGAGCTATATGCAGAATTTTGTCGATCAACATAAGGTTATTAAATCTCTGACAGGCCCCATGTTTGGGTAAAAGAATCGTCCATACAGTTATAAAATTACTTAAGATTCTTTTCTATTTTGGTTGGTGCTTTGGTTCGGTCTTCCGACTTTGGCTTAATCCGATATTATTATATGGTCTGGTAGGCTGAGTGGCATACCCCAGCCTAAGAGATCCTGTAAATGGTATCAGAGCCTGTGAATTTTCATAGTAATTATGTTAGGTGAGGTGAATGTTTAGCATAGATATAAGACTCCTCTAACTATGGATATGGGAGAAGTAAGTACTAAAAGTACAAAACTCGAAGAGGTAGATTTACCTCAAGATATGGATCTACTGAATAAATGGACTATTCCTAAAGTTGAATTAAAAACCATATATGAATATGGATTTTTTGAAAAAATAAAACATAAACAGATTATTAAAACAACAGAACAATCTCTTGCTTTAAATGCTGATGAACAGACTCTTCAACTCCTAAATAAGCGTGATATTGATATTTTTAAATGTAATTATAATTATATGCATATTGGCTTAGTTCAAATTGCCTTTCGGCCTCTAACTCTAAAGGGTCTTCCCGAAACATTTTTAGCAGCTTTGCGTGATGCTAGAAACTTGAATTTTCGAAAATCCTTAATGGGATCTATTGAATCTACTCTTGCTTATGGTCCTGTATATTTTAATACTCAACCAAATTTACAATTATCTTTCACTGATGTAAATATTCTTAATGCTCTAACATTAAATGTTAAAACTCATGGATATGATTATGCCCCTGGATCTGAATTTATAAGATTATCTTACCGCATATATTATCGATTATTATCAACTCTAAATCCTCGATGTAAGTTGATTGATGATAATTTTGACTGCAGTATGCTTATTGAAACTAATTTTATAAAATCTAGGGTTACTACCCGAAGACCTATTAGATGGGATGAAATTGATTTTCCCCAAACTTGGATATTAAATTCAGTCACTTCCCTAAAACAATTGGTGGAAGACGTGACTAATTCAGAGTTAACTCAAGTAACTCAAAACTCTGATGGGCGAGTTTGTCTACAATTCGATAGCAATCCTCCTGTCTATAGAAATTTTTTTTCTTTACCACGAAGGCTCCCTTCAATACATCATATTTCTTCGATTGAACCTGCTGAACCCAATTATGGATCGGCTAGGAATCGAGTGGCATCTTTGCATACTATTAATTCTGCAGATTCGCACATTACACCTAAAGGTGTAGAAAAGATAAAAATTAAT
>NW_025871615.1:0-5042 GCF_002878395.1 Capsicum annuum
CAGTAGAAGTAATAAGGGACGGATCTCCGATGCACTTTTGAAGCATCAATACATGAAATACTGGATGCACTGATGAGAGTTCCTGGGGTAGCTCTAATTCATAAGCAACTTGCCCATATCTTCGAATAATCTTATACGGGCCTATATATCGTGGACTCAACTTTCCTTTCTTGCCAAATCTCATCACCCCTTTCATTGGCGATACCTTCAAAAATACCCAATCGCCTAACAAAAACTCTAGCCCTCTTCTTCTACTATCCGCATATGACTTGTGTCGACTTTGGGCTGTTTTCAACCGTTAATGAATCACCTTGACTTTTTCTATGGCTTGATACATAAGATCCGGTCCGAACATAAGAGTTTCACCCCCTTCGAACCATCCTATTGGTGATCTACACTTCCTTCCATATAAAGCTTCATATGGTGCCATTTTGATACTTGAATGATAGCTATTATTGTAGGCAAACTTAATAAGAGGTAAATGATCATCCCAGCTGCCTTTAAAATCTATAACACATGCTCGTAGCATATCTTCAAGTTTTTGAATGGTGCACTCTGCTTGTCCATCTGTCTGAGGGTGAAAAGCTGTACTCAGATTCACTTGTGTTCCCAAACTCCATTGGAAAGACTTCCAAAAGTTTGCGGTAAATTGAGTTCCCCGATCCGTTATAATAGAAGTTGGCACTCCATGTAATCGGACTATTTCTTTAACATACAGCTTCGAATATTCTTCAACTGTGTAAGTAGTCTTAACGGGTAAGAAATGTGCGGATTTAGTAAGCCTATCCACAATCACCCATATAGAATCAAATTTCCGAGCTGTACGAGGCAAACCTGTAATAAAATCCATGTTGATCATGTCCCACTTCCAAATTGGAAGATCTATGCATTGCATATAGCCTCCGGGCTTTTGATGTTCAACTTTAACTCGTTGGCAATTTGGACATTCAGCTACAAATTCTGCAATGTTCCTTTTCATGTCATTCCACCAATATACATCCTTCAAATCTTGATACATTTTGGTTGACCCTGGATGGATAGAATACCTTGAGAAATGTGCCTCAGTCATAATTCTTTTTCTTAGCTCATCAATAATAGGCACACATAGCCGATTTTGGCATAGAAGAACTCCTTCTTGCGAAAGCTCAAATACCTTCATCGCACCATTTTGAACATTCTCCTTGAGTTGCAATAAAACAGGATCTGTATCTTGCTTCTCTTTCACCTCAGCTACTAATGAGGATTCCGCGGCATTATGCACAATAAGCTCCTCGTCCGGAGTTTTGAGAAGACGAACTCCTAGACTAGCTAATTGATGAAGATCTTTAATCATCCCTTGCCTTTCTACAGGTGCCATCATAGCCTTACGACTCAACGCATCAGCTACTATATTCGTTTTCCCTGGTGATACAAAATATCAACATCATAATCTTTTAATAGTTACATCCACCTTCATTGCCTCAGATTTAGATCCTTCTGACTGAAAATATATTGTAAGCTCTTGTGATCAGTATATATATCAACATGAACCCCATATAAATAGTGGCGCCATATTTTTAAAGCAAAGATAACCGCTGCCAGCTCAAGATCATGTGTGGGGTAATTTTTCTCATGTGGCCTCAAATGCCTTGAGGCATATGCTATCACCTTACCATGCTGCATTAATACACATCCTAAACCAATTCTCGAAGCATCACAATACACTATATACCCTTCTGTACCTTCTGGAAGTACCAACACAAGTGTAGAAGTCAACTTATTCTTCAATTCTTGGAAACTCTCCTCGCACGCATCATTCCATTGGAACTTGGATGCTTTATGCGTTAGCTTAGTTAAGGGTGCTGAAATAGAAGAAAAACCCTCAACAAACTTTCTATAATAACCAGCCAACCCAAGAAAACTACGAATCTCCGTAGGCGCTGTGGGCCTTGGCCAATTCTTCACAGCTTCTATCTTTTGAGTATCAACCTGTATGCCTTCATTTGATACAATATGGCCCAGAAATGCCACTGACTTTAGCCAAAATTCACATTTAGAAAATTTTGCATACAGCTTGCAATCACGAAGAGTTTGCAACGCCTTTCGCAAATGATTAGCATGATCCTCTTCTGATCTAGAATAAACTAGAATATCATCAATGAAAACTATCATGGATACATCTAGAAATGGCTTAAACACCCTATTCATTAAATCCATGAAAGCTGCAGGTGCATTAGTTAGCCCAAATGACATAACTAGAAACTCATAATGACCATACCTTGTTCGGAAAGCTGTTTTGGGTATATCTTTTTCTTTGACTCTCACTTGATGATAACCTGACCTCAAATCAATCTTAGAAAAACATTTGGCACCTTGTAACTGATCAAATAAATCATCAATTCTTGGAAGAGGATATTTATTTTTAAGAGTCACTTTATTCAGTTGCCTATAATCAATATACATTCTCAATGTGCCATCTTTCTTGCGCACAAACAGCATTGGTGCTCCCCAAGGGGAAATACTAGGCCTAATGAACCCCTTTTCTAGCAAATCTTTCAATTGCTCTTTCAATTCTCGTAATTCTGCCGGGGCCATCCTATACGGAGGAATTGAGATTGGCTTAGTGCCTGGTATCACATCAATACCAAATTCTACTTCTCGTTCAGGAGGTAAACCTGGAAGATCTTTAGGGAAGACATCAAGAAATTCACTTACTACTGGTACAGTTTGAAGATCTTGTGATTCCGATTTCGTATCCTTTACTCTAACTAAATGACATATGTATCCCTTGGAAATCATTTTTCTCACTTTGAAATAAGAAATAAATCTACCTCTTGGTGCACCAATCTTACCTTGCCATTCAATAACTGCTTCATTAGGAAAATGTAAATACATCTTTTTCGTACAACAGTCAATTTTGGCATAACAAGATGCCAACCAATCCATACCTATTATAATATCAAAATCTACCATTTCTAGTTCCACAAGATTGGCCATCGTGTCTCGACCACACACAGTTACTACACAATCTTTGTAAACTTTTCTAGCAATGATAGATTCCCTAACCGGGGTAGACACTTCCAATGGCTTATCTAACAATTCGGGGGTTCTTTTGAACTTTCCAGCAACCAAAGGAGTAACATATGACAATGTAGAACCCGGATCAATTAAAGCATATACATCAAATGAAATTATGGGCAACGTACCCGTAACCACATCTGGGGAAGCCTCTAGATTCTGTCAATCCACTAAAGCATAAGTGCGATTCTGAGTCCCGCTGGAACTGACGACTCTTTTTTCATTTCTAGCGTGACCCACAGGTTGTGCGCCTCTATCAGAATAAGATACCGGTGACGATGATGCAACAGCTGATCCCGAAGGTCATGCTACACCACATGCGCCCCTTTGTGGGCATTCTCTCATCATATGCCCCGTCATACCACACCAAAAACAAACATTTATTCCCATTTGACATACGCCCATATGATGCTTTCTGCATCGATTACATAGCTCTCGAGAAGGTCTCGATTGGCTCATGTTCCCTTGCCCATGATAACCTACTGATCGCGAACTATGACCCTCACTTCTTTGCCCAAATTGACTGCCTCTGAACCCCTGATGCTGTGGTGGAGCACTAGCTGCAGAATAAGAAAATAATGACCTAGGTGGTCTAGCAGAAAATTGAGGTCTAAAACCTCCTTGTGGCGCCATAAACTGCCCTGTAGATCTAGCCCTCTTAGAAGATCCGCTTTCAAATTCCTGTGTTCTTTTTCTTTGCCTCTGATCTTCCATTTTCTGTGTAAATGCTTGGATCCTAGCTATATCCATGTCTTTATTCAGTGCAGCAATAGTACAATCCCTAACCAAATACGGATCCAATCCATCCACATACCGATGAACTCTGTCATCCATAGTAACTATAACATTAGGAGCATATCTAAACAAGGAATTAAATCGAATACTATACTCCCTCACACTTGTATTACCCTGTCGAAGATTTAAGAACTTATCCACACGGGCCTGACGAGTCTCATATGGAAGATAATGATCAATAAATGCCTTTTTGAACTCTTTCCAAGTAGATGGGGGTGCATCAATGCCCCTTGATCGTTTCCAGTCTTCATAACAATATATAGCCTCACCTTTGAATCTATACGCGGCTAACTCCACTGTCTCTCTACCCGATACATGCATCACCTCTAGGGCCCTTTGGATCTGATCAATAAAGTCCTGCGGATCTTTGTTAAGATCGGATCCGGTAAAAGTAGGCGGATCCATCTTAAGAAAATCTTGCGTCCAAAGACTAGCCGCCCTATCAGTACCGCTAGGACCCGCGGCAGGAATAGCTTGCCCTTGGACTTGACCGACAATAATTCGGGTCAACAGTTGTACAGCATCCCTCATATCCTGATCAGTAGAATTAACAAGTGGTTCTGTGAATGTGGTTCGCCTCCCCCTTATTCCATCTGGAGTGGAAGACATTTCAGATACCCGCTCAATTTGAGCTTCACTCTGATTAACTTATACAGGTGGTGACTTACTAGTCCCTTCTCCTGCAGCTACGTCTACCCACTTGCCGGTATTCTTACTTCCGGTATCCGGCATTCTTACTGTAATAAGAGAAACAAATGGATTCAGTGGCCTACTATGACTTCGTTTGCTATATAAACTCTTTGGCACGATCTATGATCTGAAGAAAAGAAACAATTTCCTAAATATCCATAGCCTCATGTTTATAGATGTGGTGCACAACACACCGATAAATAAGACTCTACGTAGACACGGCTTTGTAGACTCACTAGGACGAACCTGGCTCTGATACCACTTTTGTCATGCCCTAAAATCCCATCGGGCCGGACTGGCACCCAAAGCCGAGAATGCCCGGGAGAACCCGTTCAGATACCTGTACTTTCACTTACATGTCACCAAAAATTTGGATAGCACTTCGTTGCATATAGAAGGGTCTAATTACCTGTATCAGCACAACACGCACAAATATATATAATACTTGGCCGTCGGGGCCACCACATATACAAATATAACATCACTATATAAACTTCCAT
>NW_025871616.1:0-1654 GCF_002878395.1 Capsicum annuum
CATGATCGTTATTAAGCTTGCACCAATAGAAATTTGCATGATCTAATCCCACCCCCACCAAGGTCCCAACCACCACCACCACAAGAAAAAAGAAGCACCCTTAGAATAATAGGACCACCATTGTTGGAAGTTGATTGGTAATATTCTATTAACTTAGTTTAATCACTTAACTAGTCAACATAGTCGCGCTTTGCGCATTCATAAAGAAAACAAAACTTTTAAAATATAAAAGATAAACTTATATAAGCCAATTATCTCCACAACTCTACATTATCAATTCTTAAACATATTTTATTTAAACTAAAAAGTATAAAAATCATTATAGTCAACAAATTCATCATGCAATTTAGACAACATCATGTAACAAAATAATTAAATAAGGACGTACTCTAATTAATTTTATTGAAATTATCTATCTATATAATAAAGGAGGATAGTCTAACCTAAAATTAAGACAAGTGTCTTATTGAGAACTACCTATTTGAATTTTTACAACAAAAAGCCATCATTTCATAACAAAAAGCTATTTTGTTGATTATTTAAATATTTAATATTATTTCATATTTCATATTTAATAAATTACATTTCATATGTTTTTAATAATAGTATTATAAGAAAATAAATATGAATGATTTCATTACAATTGACCAAAAGAAATATTACAAGAAAAAATTATTTAAGAGAATAACCAATTAATAAATAGTAACTGATCAATTTATATAGAAAATATTGTAATCATTCTGAATAAAAAATATTAAAAAAAGGTGCCATCCCTCAAAATAGTTAAGTTTGACCTATTTTTGTAAACAAATAAATGAATGAATATTCCGTAATTAGGAAAAAAATAATTGTCACCTTATTTGAGTTTTTAATTAAATTATAAATTTATAAGAAATATTTGGAAATTAAATTAGTAATTAGGAAAATAAATAATTGTTACCTTTTTAAAATTCTTTCCAAAATTAAAAAGGTAATTGATATCAATTTAATGTAATCAATCTATAAAAACATGAGAAATTCATGGGATTCAATTTCCGAAATTATAAAGGTAATTATTATCAATTATTTTCGTATTTGAGCCCTTTATACAATTGTAGATCAATTAAATATAATCAAGCTATAAAATTAGGACAGATTTATGGTAAATAAATATATAATATTAATAATAATTTTATTGCTATCAAATTAATTAGATTAAATTGAACTAGAAATTAGTTAATATTGACAATTACTTTAATAAAAAAAACAACGAACGTTGACATCTACTTTAGCTATAAATAAATTTTAAAATTTACATACAACATTAAATTTAAGGAACTTGAGTCTATATATTAGGATCATAAAATTGATTCTAATTATTTGAAATGAATTAGTTGATTGTATAGTTTTATTACAACAATTTTGTACATCATTTCTTTAATAAAAATACATATAATTAACTGATTGATTTTGTGCAATCTACTATGATTTTATTAATTCAAATGAAATGATTTTTAAATGATAAGTTTGGATTATAAAAATAAAGGTGATTATTGTATGACTTTAGCATTTCTTATGTATTAAAAATGATTTATAAACAAAAAAATGTCATCACTCAAAACAATTAAATTTGAACTATTTTAGTGAAATAATAAAAGATTGAATATAAGAAAAT
>NW_025871617.1:0-208 GCF_002878395.1 Capsicum annuum
AAGGTTGTTTACTTATATAAGGTTATAAGGTTAAACGGGTGTCACACTGCTTTTTTAACCAAAAAGATTCGATTTTAAGTTTGAAAAGGGTTTTCATTATTAAGTAACAAAATGGTGATTTGTTTCGAAAAGGACTTTTTATATTCAAAACTCAGAGTCGCCACTTGGCATAATTTGGTGTGCCAAATCACCTTTGGAAATCCTTTTC
>NW_025871617.1:308-1894 GCF_002878395.1 Capsicum annuum
TTAAACGGGTGTCACACCGCTTTTTTAACCAAAAAGATTCGATTTTAAGTTTGAAAGGGTTTTCATTATTATGTAACAAAATGGTGATTTGTTTCGAAAAGGACTTTTTATATTCAAAACTCAGAGTCGCCACTTGGCATAATTTGGTGTGCCAAATCACCTTTGGAAATCCTTTTCAAAACGGTTTTGACTCTTTAAGACTGGTTTGCGAACAGAGATTGCTACTAAGGAATTTTTTTGACCGAGGGAAAGGTGTTAGGCACCCCTCGAACCCGTGGTTCGACCACGGTCGCTCGGTGAAATGTATCGGCTAATTCAACACTATAAAATGTACAAACCACATAAACACACAAAACAAACAAAACAAAACAAATCTAACAAAATTCAAAACCAAAATAATATCCAGTCCAAATTATACAGTCCAAACGATACAAAAATGCAAAAATGTAAATCCTATTCTAAACTAATTTTAGACTGATGCTCTACCCGTCGCCTCGGGCCTCCGTCACGAACGTCCTCTGGGTACAAAAATATTTTGGTGCATTCCCCGACGAATAAACACAAATACCTCGGGGCATTCCCCGGCCAGATGATACATTTGATCCAAAAAGCAATAAAACCAAGCCATTCAACATATGTTTCAAGCATTCAATATTCCACAATTTCTAATAATTCGCCTACCCCTTAACGTTTGCCTACCTGTTTCGACTTAAAGCATGATACTACCACATTAAACATCAACAATGAATGAAAATACGACAATATTCACTTTTTATCAATTTTTGCAATTCCCGCCCCAAAACAATCCACTATAATTCTCAAATGACGTACCGTTTCATCACATAATCCAAGTAAATGGACGACGCATCAACACCAGCAACTATCCATTACCAACGGAGAAATCAACATCAAACATTCAATTCAATGCATCAAATATGACAAAACAACGAAATAAAAGAGAGTAAATAGAATTGTACCTCCATTTTTATTTCAATCCGTCAAAATTTTTATTGGACCTTCGACAGGAATACCTCGAACGACAAAGCCTCAACTCCGAACTCGCAAATTGAATAAAACCCAAACTAAACTAATCTCCGAGCAACCCGAACGAGCATTTCGATATCGTGGCCGTTTTTCGTCTTTCTCCTCTCTCTCGTGTTCACAAATCACTTCTCCCTTAATTCACTATTTTTCCTTCGATCTCTATCTTTATCTCCCTATCACTCAGTTTTCTCTCTCAATCGCTCTATTTTATTTTATTTTTTTCTTTTCTTCTGATTTTTCAATCTACGTGTGTACCATGTTCGATGGTGAGTGTGCGTGGCCTGAGGTGTGTTTGCTCTACTGTTCTTGTTCTTCTTCAATGTCCGTTGGTGGTGGTCTATCAATTCCGAGATTTTGTGCTCGGTGTGTGTGGAATCATTAATGGGTTCCTTTCTGTTATTTTATTTTTTTCCTCCCCCTGTTATTTGGATGATGATGATATATGGTGAGTATATGCTAGTGTGATTTTTGAGTAAAAAGGTGCCAAGATTCTATTAATAAATTCAATAACTAGAATTGTTATTGAATTTATTAATAGAATC
>NW_025871618.1:0-457 GCF_002878395.1 Capsicum annuum
GGTCCTGAGCATAAAGTAAAATCTCATTTTTCAGGAGGGCCCTGAACCAAAAGTAAAATCCTATTTTTCAGGAGGGTCCTGAACAGAAAGTAAAGTTCCATTTTTAAGGAGGGTCCTGAACATAAAGTAAAATCCCATTTTTTTAGGAGGGACCTAAACAGAAAGTAAAATCTCATTTTTCAGGAGGGTCCTGAACAGAAAGTAAAATCCCATTTTTCAGGAGGGTCCTGAATAGTAAGTAAAATCCCATTTTTCAGGAGGGTCCTAAACAGAAAGTAAAATCCCATTTTCCAGGAGGGTCCTGAACAAAAAGTAAAATCTCATTTTCCAAGAGGGTCCTGAACATAAAGTATAATCCCATTTTTCAGGAGGGTCCTGAACAGAAAGTAAAATCCCATTTTTCAGGAGGGTCCTGAACAGAAAGTAAAATCCCATTTTTTCAGGAGGGACCTAAACA
>NW_025871618.1:557-2093 GCF_002878395.1 Capsicum annuum
TTCCATTTTTTAGGAGGGTCCTGAACAGAAAGTAAAATTCCATTTTTCAGGAGGGTCCTGAACAGAAAGTAAAATCCCATTTTCCAGGAGGGTCCTGAACATAAAGTAAAGCCCATTTTTCAGGACGGCCCTGAGCATAAAGTAAAATCCCAATTTTTAGGAGGGTCCTGAGCAGAAAGTAAAATCCCACGGATGTGCATTTCCAATGGTAGCTGAATCAAGTGAAATGAATTTGCCCCTGTTTCAATCAAAGAAAATTTGTCAGTTAAAGACTTAATGGTGGCTTGCAACTCTTGGCTTCTCAGGTATCTGCCACAGCACTCGTTCTTTTCATCTTTCTTCCAAATCGCTAACACTTCCGCTGTCTTGTCGCATCATTGACCCGGGTCCAGATTGAGGGAAATGAGTCCTGACTCAAACAATGGGTTTTCATTTTACCATGCCCCTGAGGTGCACTCTTTTCCCACATCTGAATGCTTCCACGAATCCAATATCCTGTTGGTTGATAGACTTCCTTTGCTTCATATTGAATTACGATCATATTTCTTTCCTGTGCTGTTCCTTGGCTTTTCCTCATGTAATTGGAAAGACTGGTAGTAAATTTTAAAATCCTTTCTCGCTTGTTTTGACACAGACTTGACTTAAAATGTAAAGAAATGATGGTGACTTTTATTTTGATAAATGACATAAGAAAGACAAAAAGCATGAATATGTAAATGAAAGAAAAGGGCAATGTCCCAGATTCAAAAAGAAAACTCATCTGAATATGACAACCAACTCCAATGAGTATGACATGCATTTTGGATTGAGCTGTCTGATCTTCCTATCCAGACTCCCCATTTGTTGTTGAGTTTGTACCTTTTGCCACTGAGCTGCTTCTTCAAATCCATTGGACTCATACATCACATTCGATTAACGATATCTTAAAAGACTTTCACCAACAAATCTCTTTCTTCTCACTTTTCACTTTTCTCTTGAACTCTCCATCGCCTTACGGTGCCCGTGAGGGTTTTCACCAATAAGACTCTCTCATTTTTATTTCTCTCCACTCACCATCGCCTTATGGTGCCTGCAAAGATTTTCACCAATAAGACTCTCTCATTTTTATTTCTCTTCACTCACCATCGCCTTATGGTGTCCGTAAAGGTTTTCACCAATAAGACTCTCTTATTTTTATTTCTCTCAACTCACCATCGCATATTGGTGCCTGCAAAAGTTTTCACCAATAAGACTCTCTCATTTTTATTTCTCTCAACTCACCATCGCATATTGGTGCCTGCAAAGGTTTTCACCAATAAGACTCTCTCATTTTTATTTCTCTCCACTCACCGTCACCTTATGGTGCCTGCAAAGGTTTTCACCAATAAGACTCACTCATTTTTGTATTTCTTTCCTGATTTCTTATGCTGAGGGAGACAAGCGGCACTTCACAATGTATCATCACGTCCATTGCATGCTTAGACTTAACATTATCAAAAATTGATCTGAAGGACTTTCTTTGGTTGTAACTTGGCTTTTGGTTAAGGTTAGAAAAAA
>NW_025871619.1:0-1322 GCF_002878395.1 Capsicum annuum
GTCTTCTTTAGAGGGATGTCAGGGAGGAATTCGTACATGAACTCTTTCATATCCTCGACTGGCGGTATATGCTGACGTCGACCGAATTGTCGCATGACTCTTAGTGGCACGTAGGGCTGAACACCTCGGAGACCCATTATGACGATGAAGGGTCGGAAAGTAGACATATATATCACCTCTTTTGAGGGAAACCAATGATAATTCCACACTATCTTGTCCGTCGTCAACCCCTCCAAGTACTCCTTCCAAGCTCTTATTCCTTCGGGAAAGTTTTGGTCCTTCATCCTCTTCTCATGGCCCTTGATATAATCATTCCACTCGACTCGAAAATCCACAACAAACGGATGGTAACAAATATGCTCGAGCATCCATAACTGCAATAGAATGTTACATCCTTCAAAATAGTCCTCTCCATTTTTGCACATCGTCAGGGCCCGATAATTGTCTGCCAAAATTATGGGCACGAGGGTGACCTTAGGATTCTTCTGAAAAGCGGTAATAAACGCAGCCAGATTGGTGCTGATTTTTTCTCCTCTCTTTGGAAATACTATGATTCCCAAAAAAGCCACTATGAATGCTTCAGAACTGTGCTTTCTCCAGGTTTGGTAGCATCCCCCGTTGTTAAGTTCTGATTTAAACAACTCGAATCCCCTTTCCTGACCATATCTTTCGTATAAAAATTCTAGGCGAACCCATCCATTTTCTAGGCAGCCTCCTATGTTTTTTTTTATGCGCAATAGCTCGAAAAATCTTTCGAAAGTGACATGCTTCGGTATCATGAGCTCTCCTCGGTGAAGGTTCTTTCCCTTTCCAATAAATGCCCCTATTTCCTCCAGTGTGGGAGTAAGCTCAAAGTCGGAGAATTGGAATACGTTGTTTGAAGGATCCCAAAACTGTACCAAAGATTCTATCACGTCTCTTCGTGGTTCAACATTCAACAGACTCCTTAAAAATCCCAAGTGTTTATATACTTCTCCCTGTCCATAGTCAGTCATATTGTTATACCATGTCCGCAATAAATTTGGAACTTTATCTAACACCATGAAATGGGGTACTTCATCATCCCTCGGCCTCTTGTCACTCCTTCCGACTGAGTTCATATTGCCCTATAGGATAAAGATGACAAATAAGAATTCTATTCTAAACATCCTAAAGCAGGATAAAGAATAATTTTCGAAAGAAGTTGACGAAACGACACGGAATAAGATTTCAAAATGAGCATGAGAAAATAATAACTGACAAAACAGGAAGTATCCAAGTCTTCTAAAACATCCTAGAGTAGAGACAATAATTTGATGACGTTTGAACCAGACATATCAGAA
>NW_025871620.1:0-709 GCF_002878395.1 Capsicum annuum
AGAACAAAGCTTTAATGAAAGGAAACTAAAATTATCTAAAACTAGAACAGACTCAGAATGCTGGAGAAATACTGGAAAACCTATAAAGAAACTAACTCTAAGAAAACAAGGACTTGAATAATTATCATCAAAATGCCTTCCAAAGATGTCTTGCAACTTAATCCTCTCTCAGACTTGAGTAGATCCTGGATAATGCTTTTGGCAAATGTGGAGCGAGAGCGCGTGCTTGACGTCCCAGATTTTCATCACCTTGGTGAAGATACTTAGCATAAACATTAATCAAGGTTTCACTGAGCTGAAGTACTTCTCCCCTCGCCTCGATCATACTCTCATGGCAGTTTTGCACCCAATGCTGCATAGTGCGGACGATATGCTTTAGGTCTTCTTCTCGTTTATGAAGGTCATCGATCTGATAGTGAAGCGCCTGTCGTTCGATCATCCATTGATTTTCCTTAGCTTCGACTTCCTTCTGAAAGGTCGTGAAGCGTCTCGTTATTTCTCTTTCCCGTTCCATGGAAGCTTTTAGCTGAGCCTGAAGCTTCCCCTCACCTCTTTTGAGGGGAACCAATGATAATTCCACACTATCTTGTCCACCGTCAACCCCTCCAAGTACTCCTTCCAAGCTCTTATTCCTTCGGGGAAGTTTTGGTTCTCCATCCTTTTCTCATGGCCCTTGATATAATCATTCCACTCGACTCGAAAATCCATT
>NW_025871620.1:809-1122 GCF_002878395.1 Capsicum annuum
AGAACAAAGCTTTAATGAAAGGAAACTAAAATTATCTAAAACTAGAACAGACTCAGAATGCTGGAGAAATACTGGAAAACCTATAAAGAAACTAACTCTAAGAAAACAAGGACTTGAATAATTATCATCAAAATGCCTTCCAAAGATGTCTTGCAACTTAATCCTCTCTCAGACTTGAGTAGATCCTGGATAATGCTTTTGGCAAATGTGGAGCGAGAGCGCGTGCTTGACGTCCCAGATTTTCATCACCTTGGTGAAGATACTTAGCATAAACATTAATCAAGGTTTCACTGAGCTGAAGTACTTCTCCCCT
>NW_025871621.1:0-345 GCF_002878395.1 Capsicum annuum
ACTGTTTATCAACAAATATCGTTGGATGAGGTTAGTTTTATCCTTCCCTTGAGATGAATCTTCAAAAGTATTTATGGTCTGAAGCAGTGTTAACCTAGGTTTACCTGATTAATAGGGATGCTTTCCGTGGTATTGAAAGGGACCTGTACAAGTGTGAAATCCTAATGCTAAAAACTTTATTCTTCTACCTAATTTCTAAATGTATCGAAGTCCTGGGTAGTAAAGAAAAGTGGGATGCTACATTTCCAGGATTGGGATTCGTAAATATGTTAATAGATTCTTGATCTATATCTTCCATTTTTTGGGTGTGTGTTATGTCTATGTAACCGGGACCTCTCATGAGAA
>NW_025871621.1:445-1334 GCF_002878395.1 Capsicum annuum
TTTATGGTCTGAAGCAGTGTTAACCTAGGTTTACCTGATTAATAGGGATGCTTTCCGTGGTATTGAAAGGGACCTGTACAAGTGTGAAATCCTAATGCTAAAAACTTTATTCTTCTACCTAATTTCTAAATGTATCGAAGTCCTGGGTAGTAAAGAAAAGTGGGATGCTACATTTCCAGGATTGGGATTCGTAAATATGTTAATAGATTCTTGATCTATATCTTCCATTTTTAGGTGTGTGTTATGTCTATGTAACCGGGACCTCTCATGAGAAATTGGATCCTAGAGCTGTGAGATGTGTCTTCACTGGTTATCCGATATCACAAAATGCTTTGATCCCATTACAAAAATAAAGTATGTCTCTATGGATGTTACTTGATTTTCAAATCAACACGATTTTCATGACCCAACCAAGAAAACCTTGAGCCATCAACAAGAAGAACCTGAGTTAAGTGATCAGCCGTCTTTTATAATCCCTATGTCATCTGCCCATAGAGAAAACAATGCTACTACCCCTCCAGGGGAAGATGCCGTCAAGACCAATTAGTGGAAGACATACTGACCTGACGAGGTAAGAGAGGACTAGTTGTCCCTTATGTTCCTCTTGTTAACAGTGAGGATCTTTCCCTTGAATTGGGAAATGTTAATATGCCTCAAGATGAAGAAAGTGAAACTAACCCTGAAACTTCTAATCCTGATCTTACGATTGCAGTCAGGAAAGGGGAAAAAGAGCCTGTACCTAACTCCCTTTGAACTACTATATATCCTATCCAAAATTGTCATCCTCCTACAAGGCCTTTATATCCACTTGTAATTCGGTATCCATACCAAAGACTAGAAGGGAAGCCTTGTGTGCCCCTCACTGGAAGAGGGCGATGATGGAGGAGAT
>NW_025871622.1:0-1461 GCF_002878395.1 Capsicum annuum
GAGGAAGGCGGGGCTTGTCCATTCGCCCAGGCCTGATACATTTCCGCAAATTGTTGCTTCAATAACCTATTCTCCTCCAAAGATGCGAACTCTCGTGGGACTAACTGATCTTGACCTTCTTCGTTATCAGATTCTGTTCCATCTTTCCGAGTCATCTTCCTTTTTCCTTTATACCTTGTGTTGTACGGGTGAGAGGCAAGCTTGACCACAACCAACCACCTTATTCTCTCTCTCTCTTTGAAACAGAAACGAATATGTTAGGATTTAGAGATTTTTTTTTTAAATATTCATAACTAACTCAAATGTCATGCACCTAAGTAATTTCCTTCCTGAAATGGACTTAGGAAAACCCTCTTGTTTCATCCCGGCTTTGGTGAATTAATTTTTTTTTTTCATTATTTAATGCCAACATCTTAAAATTATTACTTGAAACTTGAAAGAAAAAATATTTGATCACACCCGCCGAAGGTTGCCTACGTATCATGTTTTACATGAATCAGATCCCCACGTAGTTCATGGATATAGTAAATATATGTATATATTCAGAAATAAAGAGAATAAAAACTTGAAACAAATGCAAAATTTTCCATACATTTTCAACTGTTCTTAAAACAAAGCTTTAATGAAAGGAAACCCAAAACTATCTAAAACTAGAACAGACTCAGAATGCTGGAGAAATACTGGAAAACCTATAAAGAAACCAACTCTAAGAAAACATGGACTAGAATCAAGAAGCCTTCCAAAGATGTCTTGCAACTTAATTCTCTCTCAGACTTTAGTAGATCCTGGATAATGCTTTTGGCAGATGTGGAGCGAGAGCGCGTGCCTGACGTCCCAGATTTTCATCACCTCGGTGAAGATACTTAGCATAAACATTAATCAAGGTTTCACTGAGCTGAAGTACTTCTCCCCTCGCCTCGATCATACTCTCATGGCAGTTTTGCACCCAATGCTGCGTAGTGCGGACGGTATGCTTTAGGTCTTCTTCTCGTTCATGAAGGTCATTGATCTGATAGTGGAGCGCCTGTCGTTCGGTCATCCACTGATCTTTCTTAGCTTCAAATTCCTTCTGAAAAGTCGTGAAGCATCTCGCTATTTCTCTTTCCCGTTCCATGAAAGCTTTTAGCTGAGCCTGAAGCTTCGACTGTGTACTTGTCAACGAGGCCTTCTCTTTCTCAAAATCACTCGATTGTTGCTCCATAGCATCGGTGACAATATTCAGGTCTTCTTGTAGGGCAAGCATGGCCACATGGTTCTTTCTCTCAATCTCCTTACGAACCGACCTAATTCTGGCCTCAAATTTCGCCTCATGGTGAACCAATTCTTCTCTAGCCCTTTCCAAATCATTATTTAAGATGTGCAGAGCAGACTGATAGTTCTTTTCTACCTCTCATCGAGCCTGCTTAATTCTGACTTCGATCTCCGCTTCTCGATCCACTAGCTCTCTGGCCGACCTTTCTG
>NW_025871623.1:0-1545 GCF_002878395.1 Capsicum annuum
ACTTCGATCTCCGCTTCTCGATCCACTGGCTCTCTGGCCGACCTTTCTGGCATAGCTTAAGGAGGAGGCTGGTCATGAAACCATGGCAGATACCAATAGTCTACCTCGCCCTTGTTGCAGTCTTCCACCATGTGATCGAAACCCGAAAGTACACATCCTTCCCAAATCTTAAGTATCTCAGTCTTCCTTAGAGGGATGTCAGGGAGGAATTCATACATGAACTCTTTCATATCCTCGACTGGCGGTATATGCTGACATCGACCGAATTGTCTCATGACTCTTAGTGGCACGTAGGGCTGAACACCTCGTAGACCCATTAAGACGATGAAGGTCGGAAAGTAGACATATATATCACCTCTTTTGAGGGGAACCAATGATAATTCCACACTATCTTGTCCGCCGTCAACCCCTCCAAGTACTCCTTCCAAGCTCTTATTCCTTCGGAAAAGTTTTGGTTCTCCATTCTCTTCTCATGGCCCTTGTTATAATCATTCCACTCGACTTGAAAATCCACAACAAATGGATGGTAACGAATATGCTCGAGCATCCATAACTGCAATAGAATGTTACATCCTTCAAAATAGTCCGCTCCACTTTTGCACATCGTCAGGGACCGATAAATGTCTGCCAAAATCATGGGCACGAGGGTGACCTTAGGATTCTTCTCAAAAGCGGTAATAAACGCAGTCAGATTGGTGCTGATTTTTCCTCCTCTCTTTGGAAATACCATGATTCCCAAAAAAGCCACTATGAATGCTTCAGAACTGTGTTTTTTCCAGGTTTGGTAGCATCCCCCGTTGTTAAGTTCTGATTTAAACAACTCGAATCCCCTTTCTTGACCATATCTTTCGTACAAAAATTCTAGACGAACCCATCCATTTTCTAGGCAGCCTCCTATGTTCTTCTTTTTTATTGCAATAGCTCGAAAAATCTTTCGGAAGTGACATGCTTCGGTATCATGGGTTCTCCTCGATGAAGGTTCTTTCTCTTTCCAATAAATGCCCCTATTTCCTCCAGTGTGGGAGTAAGCTCAAAGTCGGAGAATCGGAATACGTTGTTTGAAGGATCCCAAAACTGTACCAAAGATTCTATCACGTCCCTTTGTGGTTCAACATTCAACAGACTCCTTAAAAATTCCAAGTGTTTATATACTTCTCCCTGTTCATAGTCAGTCATATTGTTATACCATATCCGCAATAGCTTTGGAACTTTATCCAACACCATGAAATGGGGCACTTCATCATCCCTCGACCTCTTGTCACTCCTTCCAACTGAGTTCATATTGCCCTATAGGATAATGATGCCAAATAAGAATTCTATTCTAAACCTCCTAAAGCAGGATAAAAATAATTTTCGAAAGAAGCTAACGAGATGACACGGAATAAGATTTCAAAATGAGCATGAGAAAATAATAACTGACAAAACGGGAAGTATCGAAGTCTTCTCAAACATCCTAGAATAGAGACAATAATTTGATGACTTTTAAATCAGACAGATCAGAAATAATTAAATTATTAAAATAAAATAGTGGACCAAATTATTTAA
>NW_025871624.1:0-2135 GCF_002878395.1 Capsicum annuum
ATCAATGAAGCCTTGAGGATCCTCCTCAACCATAACATAAGTGAACACAAGAGGACTCATCCACATAAACTCTCCAACCATTATATCCTTAAAAGCTGGAGTGACTAAAGCTACAAGCTTAGGCTCAGAAGCTACCAACTGATACAATATATGAATGGATTGATGAAATTTTGCATTCGACACAAAAACCTGAGGAGCTTGAGGAGGACTAGAGAGGAGAAATGGATCTCTAGGAGTGCAATCAAGAACTAGACACCTATTCTAGGTATATACTCCATACATAGGGAAGGTCCCATCAGTATTGTCCTCAAATGGGATAGAAATGTTTCCATGAGCTTCAGATCAACAGGGAGGCATGATCTGAAAGCTGAACAAATGAGAAATCGAAAAACTAAAGACCTTAAACTCTATAACTTAAAATAGAAAAACAAGAAAGGAAAACATTCCCAAATATCTCATTGCCTCTATCTTAGAATTTTTGCTTGCTACATACCCATAAAAGAGACTCTACTCGACACAACTTTTGTTGGACATCCAACTAACCATGAACCTAGCACTATAATAGCATCTTTGTCATGACCCAAACCAAGGCCTGGCCATGATAAGTATCTTAATTCCCGTAAGAAATAGAGATCGGCCCCTGTGCCTAACAAAACCAAACACACTATACCTCGAGGTTAACTAAATTTTGAACATATAAGAAGATAATAGAATATGAATTTAAAGACATTATAATAAGTATAAAACAAAAAGAAATTGATACCAGTAGTAATGTGAATACCTACAGAAATAATAGTACCAACACTGATACTGCCCATGCCCACAGTAGTCCGACAAGCCTCAAATAAAAACCATATAATTTTTCGTTGAGACATATCCCTGATCATACCCAAAATAAAAACAAGGTCATAGTAAAGTCGTAAAATAATCCATTGCATGAAATAAAGTTCGTTGAAGTAAGGAAGCTCACCAATTCAGTCTAACTCAAAAGTTGTCCCTAAATTACCTAGTTACTAAGAAATAGAAATGGAAGTATGACCAACATCTACTTCACGTAGGGATACAACATCCGATGATGGTTAGCAGGGTGAATGCTAGAATAAAACTCAAGAATAATGATAGTATAATAATATGACCAACAGTTTAAAATCATTGAAAAGACAATGCATTTAATCAAATACAAATACATAAGTATATATATCACATGCCGAGATAGGGAACAAGGCTTAACATCTTTTTCAAAATTTTAACCTTGATTATGTTGCTCAACTCTAATTTAATAGTACGTACAGGCTATATGGTACCTAGGTTTCACCCCCTTGTCGGGCGCCAGTGCATGTAGTATCACAAACCAAATAATAATCTAATATATATGCATATAGGGGACTCAAACCCTCCAATATATACCAAGGTAACTTAAGCACCTGATCATATAATGATTTATGGGGGACTCGAACTTCCATAATCTTGAAATACTTATAATGGGGACCGTACCTCCCTGGTTACTTTGACCCCTGCATCAATAAATGTGGTTTCTAGTATCGGTC
This sequence comes from Capsicum annuum, assembly GCF_002878395.1. Classification (NCBI taxonomy): domain Eukaryota; kingdom Viridiplantae; phylum Streptophyta; class Magnoliopsida; order Solanales; family Solanaceae; genus Capsicum; species Capsicum annuum. Next base: position 1,548 of record NW_025871624.1, read on the forward strand.
ACTTGGACCTTCACTTTCATGACTCAGCTACACAAACGTTATTATAGCACACTTGAAATAGTTGTCACACATTCTCATTCAATGAACCACAATACATATTTAGGCATACATTATTGGTATTGTCATACCAACTACATTTCCAAGGTAACACATCACGCCAAAAAAATTTCAATTAACATAGAGAGAATAACTCTTTTTGTTTATTAATAAACATTGGGGGATCACCGACTCCTTTTTTTCATTAAATCATACTATTGTATTTCAAATACCTTTTTATATTATGCAATAGTTCAAGGCTAGTTTGATTTTTTAAATTTTCACAATTCTTACATCGAAAACTATTTTCACATGATTGGATTGGGTTATAACCACTTCAAAAGTCACCAGATTGGGATAGTCATAATTCCCTAGTTCAATCACGATACCAATGCACCCACAAGTCAAAACCATATTAAAAGCATAAAAAAATCATATGTATAAAAACCATGGGAATTTATATAACCATGGGAAACGTTGTTCCATTCATAACATTAATAACCCACTACCTTTGTTTTTAAAACCCAAAACAATAACCTTAAGAAAAAAACT
>NW_025871625.1:0-1447 GCF_002878395.1 Capsicum annuum
TCCCTTTATTGTGAAGAAAGTATTGCCCAATGGAGCCTTATATTTGATAGATACTGAAGGCAAAATGGCAGAAATGGCTATCAATGCTGATGCGGTCAAAAGATATTATGTATGATATTTGATCCTTTGTTGATTTTATTGCATGTTTAGTACTTGCATTTTTGAAGATTGATATGATGAAGGCATTTTATTCTTCTATCCAAACATTATGTCATCCTTTGTTTACCCGTTTGATCTTCGTTTTAATTTTCTTTCATATCCCTCTTTTGGAATCAAAATGGAATCAAAGATAAATATCGAGGAAATAAGAATAAAAGAAAGAGTTCGAAAAAAAATCAAAATCAAATTAAAACAAAGAACAAGCTAATGGAACTATGTCCGACTTGATTCTCCTCTCTCGAGAGTGAGATACGTAGGCTGCCCTATTTCGAGCTCGGTCCAACCAAATAAAGATCTAAGATTCACCCAGTCAACAAAACTGGAGCATGAGTTAATGTGTTGTTTGAGTCGATTCCAAAAATTGTAAGTCCCACCCCCACTTCAAGTATCATTTGAGCCCCTTACCATCTTTTCTAACCTTAACCAAAAGCCAAATTACAACCAAAGAAAGTCCTTCAGAACAATTTTTGATAATGTTAAGGCTAAACATGCAATGGATATGATGATACATTGTGAAGTACCACTGGTCTCCCTCCGCACAAGAAATCAGGAAAGAAATAAAAATGAGAAAGTGGTGAAAACCCCCGTGGGCATCATAAGGCGATGGTGAGTTGAGAGAAATACAAAAATGAGAGAGTCTTATTGGTGAAAACCCCCGTGGGCATCATAAGGCTATGGTGAGTTGAGAGAAATGAAAATGAGAGAGTCTTATTGGTGAAAATCCTTGCAGGCACCATAAGGTGATGGTGAGTGGAGAGAAATAAAAATGAGAGAGTCTTATTGGTGAAAACCCACACGGGCACCGTAAGGCGATGGAGAGTTCAAGAGAAAAGTGAAAAGTGAAAAGAAGGAGATTTGTTGGCGAAAGTCTTTTAAGATGTCGTCAATCGAATGTGATATATGAGTCCAATGGATTTCAAGAAATGGCTCAGCGGCAAAAGGTACGAACTCAACAACAAATGGGGAGTTTGGATAGGAAGATCAGGCAGCTCAATCCAAAATGCATGTCATACTCATTGGAGTTGGTTGTCGTATTCAGATAAGTTTTCTTTTTGAATATGGGACATTGCCCTTTTCTTTCATTTACATATTCATGCTTTTTGTCTTTTTATGTCATTTATCAAAATAAAAGTCACCATCATTTCTTTATATTTTAAGTCAAGTCTGTGTCAAAACAAGCGAGAAAGGATTTCAAAATTTACTACCAGTCTTTCCAATTATGTGAGGAAAAGCCAAGGAAAAGCACAGGAAGAAATATGATCGTAATTCAACACGAAGCAAAGGAAGT
>NW_025871626.1:0-322 GCF_002878395.1 Capsicum annuum
CACATTAAAATTAAAGAAATCCCCTTTGAAGTCCCTAAACTTAACCAATTTCAAGTAACTAATTCACCTACCAAATCACATTTAATACAGAAAAACACCTTTAAAGTCCCTACACTTAACCATTTTAAAGAGACTAAGTGACCAACAAAACCACATTCAAAACAAAAAAATCCCCTTTAATGTTTCAACACTTAACCATTTTGAAGTTACTAAGTAACCAAACAAACAACATTCAACACTAAAAATTCTCTTTAAAGTACCTACACTTAACCATTCAACATTCAACACTAAAAATTCTCTTTAAAGTACCTACACTTAACCA
>NW_025871626.1:422-1013 GCF_002878395.1 Capsicum annuum
ACATTCAAAACAAAAAATTTCTTTTAAGGTCCCTGTAGTTAAACATTTTTAAGTGACTAAGTATCAAAAACCAACCACATTCAAAAAACATTTTTATGTGACTAAGTATCAAAATCAAACAACATTCAAAACAAAAAAATCCCCTTAAAGTCTGTGCACTTAACCATTTTCATGTAACTAAGTTAGAAACTGAACCAGATTGAAAAGACAAAATCCCCTTAAAAGTCCATATATTTAACCTTTTTCAAGTGACTAATTACCAACCAGGACACATTAAAATTAAAGAAATCCCCTTTGAAGTCCCTAAACTTAACCAATTTCAAGTAACTAATTCACCTACCAAATCACATTTAATACAGAAAAACACCTTTAAAGTCCCTACACTTAACCATTTTAAAGAGACTAAGTGACCAACAAAACCACATTCAAAACAAAAAAATCCCCTTTAATGTTTCAACACTTAACCATTTTGAAGTTACTAAGTAACCAAACAAACAACATTCAACACTAAAAATTCTCTTTAAAGTACCTACACTTAACCATTCAACATTCAACACTAAAAATTCTCTTTAAAGTACCTACACTTAACCA
>NW_025871627.1:0-1761 GCF_002878395.1 Capsicum annuum
CGTCTCGACTTTCTCTTTATCTTATACGTGAGGTGAATGATGAATGTCGAATATTATTGATTGTGGATTGCTGAAATATTATTGTGAATTAATAGTCGAAGCATGTGTTAATCATGTGATTGAGTAAGAAATTGGAGATGGGAATTGCAAGGTTGATAAGATGAATTTAGATTACCTTTGAGTTTATTGTTGTTATGTTTCGTTCGGAATAAATATCAAGTTATAAATCCGATAGCATCATGTTTAGGCCGACAATGGATAGGCAAAAGTAGGTTGGGTGGCAAAGTTTAGGATCTGTGATTGTTGAAATGATGAAATGTTTGTGGAGTGGTTTCAATTTATGCATTGGGATCTATTGAATTCATTGGGCCGGGGAATGCCCGGAGGGATTTGTATTGATTCACCGGGGAATGCCCCGATGTAATATATATTCGGAGGACGTCCGTGATGAAGGCACGAAGTATCGGGTAACGCATTGGATCATAGTTTAGGATTAGTGTAGGTTAGCGTAGGTTTATTTTTCAATACCTTTTTTGTTCATTTCGGGTTGTAATAATTGGACTGGACATTATTATTTTTGTTTTTGGATTGTTGTTTGATGTTTGTTTATGTTCGTTGTGTGGTTTATACATTTGTGGTGTCTAATTAGCCGATACTCTCCACCAAGCAACCGTGGTCGAAGCACGGGACCAAGGGGTGCCTAACACCTTCCCCTCGATCAACAGAATTCCGTAGTCGGAATCTCTATTCGCAGATCAATTTTACAGAGTCAAAATCATTTTGTAAAGGGTTTTCCAAAGGTGACTTGGCACACCGGATTATGCCAAGTGGCGACCCTAAGGTTTGAATATAAATAATTCTTTTCGAAAAAAATTTTCATTTTTTGTCACTTTGATAATAAAAACGCTTTCGAAGTGTAAAATTGAATCTTTTCAGAGTAAAAAAAGGGGTGTGACACTGCCAAGAATGCTCAAAGCCATCAACAGAAAGTGGACAGCATGGAGAGCATCACGGTGGCTCAAAAAGAAGAAGAAGACGAAATTGATGAATCTGAAATTACAGAAGGTAATTTTCTCCAAGTCAATTGTCTGTTCTTTCAGCTATTACTATTTCATGTTTTATTTATAAGGTTCTCATTTTGAAACTTTTATGACGGAGGGCAGCAGAGCTTCATGCTTGTCTCTATGAGTTATATGGTTCATTTATGTTTTAATTCCCGCGAAAGAATTTAAAAACAATGTAGAGGAGGTAGTAGCTGTTACAAGACATCATGTCGTAGTACCTTATATCGATAGTTGAACCTTCACTACTATTCTTTTTAAAAATCCATATGATGGGGGTTTTCAGAATTTGGTACACTTAAGATGTAGATACTGATAAGAAGGCTCTCAAGTTATTTGGCGAGAGAGCTGGAAATATATAAAGAGGCTAGAGGCAAAATGGATTGATAAAAATTTCAAAGTCAATGTGCAAACATGGTGCAGATTGTTGTCTCTGCTGCATTTCTGATGATCTATGATGGGAAGGGGCGGGCAACAATGCATTATTTGGTTCTCTTGAATGTTCTGTAACTTCATTTTCTTGATCATGTAACAGATTTTGAAGTCACTGATCCATCAACGGAAGCGGAAACAGAATGTTCCCCTTCAGAACCAGCATGTGCTGAGTCGGAATCAAATTCTCATGCTTCCAGTGAGTTAACTGATTCAGCAATTGATGAAAGTGAAATTCAATCCCTTACAAGTCGCACCAGAGGTTCCT